>NW_025747024.1:0-74604 GCF_021184085.1 Oncorhynchus gorbuscha
AATTCAATTCAAGGGCTTTATTGGCATGGGAAACATGTGTTAACATTGCCAAAGCAAGTGAGGTAGACAACATACAAAGTGAATATATAAAGTGAAAAACAACAAAAATGAACAGTAAACATTACACATACAGAAGTTTAAAAACAGTAAAGACATTACAAATGTCATATTATATATATATATATACAATGTACAAATAGTTAAAGGACACAAGATAAAATGAATAAGCATAAATATGGGTTGTATTTACAATGGTGTTTGTTCTTCACTGGTTGCCCTTTTCTCGTGGCAACAGGTCACAAATCTTGCTGCTGTGATGGCACACTGTGGAATTTCACCCAAAAGATATGGGAGTTTTTCAAAATTGGATTTGTTTTCGAATTCTTTGTGGATCTGTGTAATCTGGGGGAAATATGTCTCTCTAATATGGTCATACATTGGGCAGGAGGTTAGGAAGTGCAGCTCAGTTTCCACCTCATTTTGTGGGCAGTGAGCACATAGCCTGTCTTCTCTTGAGAGCCATGTCTGCCTACGGCGGCCTTTCTCAATCAAATCAAATCAAATCAAATCAAATTTATTTATATAGCCCTTCGTACATCAGCTGATATCTCAAAGTGCTGTACAGAAACCCAGCCTAAAACCCCAAACAGCAAACAATGCAGGTGTAAAAGCACGGTGGCTAGGAAAAACTCCCTAGAAAGGCCAAAACCTAGGAAGAAACCTAGAGAGGAACCGGGCTATGTGGGGTGGCCAGTCCTCTTCTGGCTGTGCCGGGTAGAGATTATAACAGAACATGACCAAGATGTTCAAATGTTCATAAATGACCAGCATGGTCAAATAATAATAAGGCAGAACAGTTGAAACTGGAGCAGCAGCACAGTCAGGTGGACTGGGGACAGCAAGGAGCCATCATGTCAGGTAGTCCTGGGGCACGGTCCTAGGGCTCAGGTCCTCCGAGAGAGAGAAAGAAAGAGAGAATTAGAGAGAGCATATGTGGGGTGGCCAGTCCTCTTCTGGCTGTGCCGGGTGGAGATTATAACAGAACGTGGCCAAGATGTTCAAATGTTCATAAATGACCAGCATGGTTGAATAATAGTAAGGCAGAACAGTTGAAACTGGAGCAGGAGCATGGCCAGGTGGACTGGGGACAGCAAGGAGTCATCATGTCAGGTAGTCCTGGGGCATGGTTCTAGGGCTCAGGTCCTCCGAGAGAGAGAAAGAAAGAGAGAAGGAGAGAATTAGAGAACGCACACTTAGATTTACACAGGACACCGAATAGGACAGGAGAAGTACTCCAGATAAACAAACTGACCCTAGCCCCCCCGACACATAAACTACTGCAGCATAAATACTGGAGGCTGAGACAGGAGGCTATGCTCACTGAGTCTGTACATAGTCAAAGCTTTCCTTAATTTTGGGTCAGCTACAGTGGTCAGGTATTCTGCCGCTGTGTACTCTCTGTGTAGGGCCAAATAGCATTCTAGTTTGCTCTGTTTTTTTTGTTAATTCTTTCCAATGTGTTAAGTAATTATCTTTTTGTTTTCTCATGATTTGGTTGGGTCTAATTGTGCTGTTGTCCTGGGGCTCTGTAGGGTGTGTTTGTGTTTGTGAACAGAGCCCCACGACCAGCTTGCTTAGGGGGACTCTTCTCCAGGTTCATCTCTCTGTAGGTGATGGCTTTGTTATGGAAGGTTTGTGAATCGCTTCCATTTAGGTGGTTGTAGAATTTAACGGCTCTTTTCTGGATTTTGATAATTAGTGGGTATCGGCCTAATTCTGCTCTGCATGCATTATTTGGTGTTTTACGTTGTACACGGAGGATATTTTTGCAGAATTCTGCGTGCAGTCTCAATTTGGTGTTTGTCCCATTTTGTGAAGTCTTGGTTGGTGAGCGGGCCCCAGACCTCACAACCATAAAGGGCAATGGGCTCTATGACTGATTCAAGTATTTTTAGCCAAATCCTAATTGGTATGTTGAAATTTATGTTTCTTTTGATGGCATAGAATGCCCTTCTTGCCTTGTCTCTCAGATCGTTCACAGCTTTGTGGAAGTTACCTGTGGCGCTGATGTTTAGGCCAAGGTATGTATAGTTTTTTGTGTGCTCTAGGGCAACAGTGTCTAGATGGAATTTGTATTCGTGGTCCTGGTGACTGGACCTTTTTTGGAACACCATTATTTTGGTCTTCCTAAGATTTACTGTCAGGGCCCAGGTCTGACAGAATCTGTGCATAAGATCTAGGTGCTGCTGTAGGCCCTCCTTGGTTGGTGACAGAAGCACCAGATCATCAGCAAACAGCAGACATTTGACTTCGGATTCTAGCAGGGGGAGGCCGGGTGCTGCAGACTTTTCTAGTGCCCGCGCCAATTCGTTGATATATATGTTGAAGAGGGTGGGGCTTAAGCTGCATCCCTGTCTAACCCCACGACCCTGTGTGAAGAAATGTGTGTGTTTTTTGCCAATTTTAACCGCACACTTGTTGTTTGTGTACATGGATTTTATAATGTCGTATGTTTTACCCCCAACACCACTTTCCATCAGTTTGTATAGCAGACCCTCATGCCAGATTGAGTCGAAGGCTTTTTTGAAATCAACAAAGCATAGGAAGACTTTGCCTTTGTTTTGGTTTGTTTGGTTGTCAATTAGGGTGTGCAGGGTGAACACATGGTCTGTTGTACGGTAATTTGGTAAAAAGCCAATTTGACATTTGCTCAGTACATTGTTTTCTCTCACACTCACACGTTTCTATTGACTATTATCTGCTCTGTCAAATAGTCACATGATCAGCTGCTGGCTGGCAGAATGAGCAAAAAGTACTATCTCTAATGTTGCTAGCTATTCAACATGTGAGTCTGATAGATGTTGAGATGGATCTTATGAAAGAAATGAAGAGAAAGGATGAAAGAAAATTAAGAGTATAGATTGATTGAAGACAAATATCTCCATTCCAGCCTCACAAATCTCCCATTCAGCTCACCTGTTTGTCTGGCACAGGCCTGAGATCAGGATTAGACCACAGCCCTGCCAACTCTACTGTAGTCTGTAGCTGAGCTATAATTAACACTGACCTGCTGTCAGCTGCATGGATGGGAACATCTACCTAGGAGAGATGTTGTTGTTGACACACAATAGGAGTATATTAAGTTGTATGTAATGAGGGCAACACCAACTCCTTAGACTGAGGATGCCAGTGACAACTGTCTCTGTGTCTTTGCATCGTGTCTTATAGTGTGGAGGGCAGGAGTGATCTCTCTTCTCCACATGCATTGGTCAGTACCCTGGAGAGGGGTGTGTGTTTTTAAAGGTTACACAACGTCCATTTGAGCCCCCCTCCCAGCCCACTTTACAGTCAGTTACAGAGGAGCCTCCCAGCTCAACATGCGATTCAGCACACACACACACACACACACACACACACACACACACACACACACACACACACACACACACACACACACACACACACACACACACACCAACGCACACACCAACGCACACACCAACACACACACCAACACACACCAACACACACACACACCAACACACACACACACACACACACACACAAACACGTGTATGCACACAGGGTAAGGTAAGCAAGTTGAAGGGAATTTTCTTTAATCTACACACTTAGTGAATCATAAAAGCATCTGTTATTGTTCCCTCTACCCTCACCGTTGGACCTGGTACTTAGTGAATTACATTTACATTTACATTTAAGTCATTTAGCAGACGCTCTTATCCAGAGCGACTTACAAATTGGTGCATTCACCTTATGACATCCAGTGGAACAGTCACTTTACAATAGTGCATCTAAATCTTAAGAGGGGGGGGGTGAGAGGGATTACTTATCCTATCCTAGGTATTCCTTAAAGAGGTGGGGTTTCAGGTGTCTCCGGAAGGTGGTGATTGACTCCGCTGTCCTGGCGTCGTGAGGGAGTTTGTTCCACCATTGGGGGGCCAGAGCAGCGAATCATAAAATCATCTGTTATTGTGCCCTCTACCCTCACCGTTGGACCTGGTCCTTAGTGAATCATATTATCATCTGTTATTGTGCCCTCTACCCTCACCGTTGGACCTGGTCCTTAGTGAATCATAAAATCATCTGTTATTGTGCCCTCTACCCTCACCGTTGGACCTGGTCCTTAGTGAATCATAAAATCATCTGTTATTGTGCCCTCTACCCTCACCGTTGGACCTGGTTCTTAGTGAATCATATTATCATCTGTTATTGTGCCCTCTACCCTCACCGTTGGACCTGGTCCTTAGTGAATCATATTATCATCTGTTATTGTGCCCTCTACCCTCACCGTTGGACCTGGTCCTTAGTGAATCATATTATCATCTGTTATTGTGCCCTCTACCCTCACCGTTGGACCTGGTCCTTAGTGAATCATAAAATCATCTGTTATTGTGCCCTCTACCCTCACCGTTGGACCTGGTCCTTAGTGAATCATATTATCATCTGTTATTGTGCCCTCTACCCTCACCGTTGGACCTGGTCCTTAGTGAATCATATTATCATCTGTTATTGTGCCCTCTACCCTCACCGTTGGACCTGGTCCTTAGTGAATCATAAAATCATCTGTTATTGTGCCCTCTACCCTCACCGTTGGACCTGGTCCTTAGTGAATCATATTATCATCTGTTATTGTGCCCTCTACCCTCACCGTTGGACCTGGTCCTTAGTGAATCATATTATCATCTGTTATTGTGCCCTCTACCCTCACCGTTGCACCTGGTCCTTAGTGAATCATATTATCATCTGTTATTGTGCCCTCTACCCTCACCGTTGGACCTGGTCCTTAGTGAATCATAAAATCATCTGTTATTGTGCCCTCTACCCTCACCGTTGGACCTGGTCCTTAGTGAATCATAAAATCATCTGTTATTGTGCCCTCTACCCTCACCGTTGGACCTGGTCCTTAGTGAATCATATTATCATCTGTTATTGTGCCCTCTAACCTCACCGTTGGACCTGGTCCTTAGTGAATCATAAAATCATTTGTTATTGTGCCCTCTACCCTCACCGTTGGACCTGGTCCTTAGTGAATGTTATTTTTGTGACTGTGGAAGTGGGAGAGAGGGGACTTCTGCTACTACCACCACCACCCCTAGTCCTGCACCTGTTCCCTGCATTCCTCCTCCTCTCTCCCCATGTCTCCTGTCATGTCTGGGCGGTTCAGTGTAGCGTGTGTGATGGCAGTAGAGTGGAAGGCTGTTGGGGGCTCTTAATGGACAGCATGTGTTTGACGTGGGCCCTTGTGCCCAGCTCTCCATCTGAACCCGCCCACCCCACCCAGCTAAACACAAAACTGCTCTTTCAGAGCACACTGCTTTAGCAGCACCAAGGGACATGGCTATTCCTCCTGAGAAAAACATACTGTACGTTGAGACAAAACTATGTACAAATATTTCAGCTGACCCTGTGTTAGAGTATGGTGGTCAGTGGTAGTGAGCATCACGCTACAGTCTTATCCACTCAGCATGGGAGTCCATCTGCAAAGTTGTCCTCTCAGTAGGGGGTGAGGTCTGTCAGCAGAGCTTGGAGTGATGGAGTAAGGTTAGACCGTGTACTGTAAGATGGAGGCAGAGAAAAGCAAACGGCATCTCTACAGATGTAGGATCTTAATTTCCTCATTCTTTTGATGCCGAGAATTTTTCTGCCCAGCAGGAAATGCAAACTTGCAAAGTGTATTTGAGTCTTAAAAAGGCTTCTAAAGTTTGTCATTTCCACTTAAAAATGTCAGAATTGATTTTCTCTAATGAAAAATGTATCAACCCCTACAAAAATGTCCACATAATGATTCACATTTTCTGTTGCTGCAGGATTATTTTCCTGCTGCTGAAAACTGGCTCAAATTAAGATCCTACATCTGTAATCCCCCATAACATTCACAAATCATCATTTAACATACATGACATAGGTTGTTTACAGGCCTGCTTACACATGAATGGCAGGCACACAGGTCAGGAATAGTATATTATCTACTCTTTAGGGAGATACACTGAGTGTACAAAACATTAGGAACATGTGTTCTTTCCATGACACACTGTAGACTGACAAGGTTAATCCAGGTGAAAGCTATGATCCCTTATCGATGCCACTCGTTAAACCCACTTTAAATCAGTTTACATGAAGGGGAGGAGACAGGCTAAAGAAGGATTTTTAAGCCTTCATGGATTGTGTATGTATGTCATTCAAAGGGTGAATTGGCAAGACAAAATATTTAAGTGCCTTTGAACGGGGTATGGTAGTAGGTGCTAGGCGTACCAGTTTGAGTGTGTCAAGAACTGCAGTGCTGCTGGGTTTTTCACGCTTCACCAATTATTGTGTGTACCAGAATGGGCCACCACCCAAATAACATCCAGCCAATTTGACCCAACTGTAGGAAGCACAACTAACTTGGTGTCAAAATGGGCCAGTATCCCTGTGGAACCCTTTTGACATCTTGTAGAGTCCATGGCCCAACGAATCAACGCTTTCTGAGGGCAAAAGGAGGTGCGACGCAGTATTAGTAAGGTGTTCCTAATGTTCTGTACATTCAGTGTCAACAGCGTGCCCTTACCAATCCAGTTTTGAGATCTGAGATCTGAGTTCTTGTGTCAGTATTATAGGGAACATGGATTACAATCATTTTTTTAAATGAAAGGGACAAAAGAAAAGATTTGGGATTACACCCAAGGATTAGGATTAGGATGTGGAGTTAGGACTATGATACATGTTTTATCTGGAAGCTTGGGGTGAGAGTGATGGAGTATTCCCTGAGTTTATTGGCGTAGTCTAAATGGTGTCTTCAAGAACTTTATGTCTTTCTGGTCTGTCCTGAACACAGATGTACAGCTATGAAATATTCACCACAGTTAAAGCATTCTATGCTAGAGAACAGCTGGGAAAATACGAGGGGAGGAGACGTGGAGAACAGTGAAACCTGAGGGGAGACTGAGGGGAGAAAGAGTATTTTAGGAGGTGAATCAGGGGGTTGAGAGAGGGGAAAGTAAAAGGTTAAGATATGAGGAAGATGAAGAAAGACAGGGACATGGGACATGTTGAAAGGAAAATATATACACACAATGTGAAATTCCTAACTTCATACTTAAGCAAGGTGGAACAGTATTTTCAGAAAAAGGCTAAATTGCTTCCTGTCTGTGTCATTTTGAATACTGGTGCTGTGAGGATGTGCATGACAGGCCAGCCTTTGTTGAAAAGGGGAACGACAGGGTAACTGTGTTCAGCAGTGTGGGTGTCACGACTGCTACTCAAACTGTGGTCATTGAAGGTAATGACAATTATGTCCCCCTGTGTTTGAGTGCTAACAATGCAAGATCCCAAGCAAGAAAAGTATCTCTCTGCGAGGGATGCAGGTAATTTTGAAACGATTCCACCAAAAACAACACATAACAGCGCTAGAACAACACTAAAGTGGGACTAGCGAGCACAATAGCTCCCTGGAAAACACCTGATCAGGAGAACATAGTTGTATAACTGTATAACCACAGTCAGGATACCTGAGCGAATGTCCACTTGCTTAGGCTCGGAAACAGAATAGTTTCAAATGTAGATCTTTTAAACTGTTCAGTCTTCTGAAACATGCTTAATGAAGAGGACACACTGTTCGAACATTCATCATCACATTAGATAGTCTCTGGCCACGACCCAGAAGTGTGTGACTAAGAATAAAGGAAGAGCGTTCTAGTTGGGCGCTGCGCTCTGCGGGTGGTCCTCAGCTAGGTCCACATCAATTAACACTTAATGATCTTAGGATAGAGGAGAAGAGGTGCCTGTCACTCTGCAGTGTGCAAATTCTTCCTCCAGGCTAACGGAGCCATCATTTTCTGAAAAAAACAACACCATCCCAACTGAACAGGCTGAAATTCCATGATTTCTTTTCAACAGCTCTTACACAGTAAGTGCATTATCATTTTCACAATTTCAGAGTGTTATTTTGACCTCATAAAGTCTATATTTTTTTAACTATTCTGCCCCTTTTTAAATGATTTTTTTCATACTGGCTAATATTAAATGGGACCGGCCCACATTGTAAACAGTACTGCCATGTTTCACATTGTGACCATCCAATCACAGGTTACGAATTATGACTGACCAGGGATTGGTTGACATGAGCTCTGACAGCAGCACAGCTGGACCAGTCAGATACAAGCAGATTGGTGTGTGTGAGAGAGAGAGAGAGAGAGAGAGAGAGAGAGAGAGAGAGATACTGTAGACAGTGATTGAGTGTGAGAGAGGGAGGAAGAGAGAGACAGAGAGAGAGAGAGCAGCAGAGGGAGGTTGAGGAGGTGTCAGGGTGTACATAATGTGTCTGAACATCACCGGTCCAACGAGTCTGATGAAAGTGAGACTGGCACAAAAAACAACAAACCCACAACTGGATTTGGACAAGAGGCCACCTGAATGGGAATAATGTCTTATTCTGTCTTATAATGTCTGTGTCTTATTGAACTGTGTCTTACTGCTAATAACACAATGCCATACATTTTCTCAGATGTCTTTCAAATGCATTACTGTGAGATGGACAGTTCTCAGAATGTAATGATTCAAATCCAACCCAGATCTCTCTCAGATCATATGTAAAATAATAGTACGGGGAAATGATATGACTCACTCCTACTTCAACATATCTCTGTTTCTCTCCAGGCTGTTGGGGATAAAGATACACAATGAGAGAATAACATTGGCTTGGGATGTAATAAATCAGAGGCTTTGGGTATCATTATTGATAAGATAATGTTGTATCTGGAATAGGCTACACTACTGCAGATGTGTTACTTAAACATAAACCTATTCCGGATACTCATTGTTAGTATAGAACATACAGTTAATAAACAGTATAATTTAATATAACGGCATTTATAAAGTATATGAGTTTATGTTTAGTTCTTATGTATATTTCAGTGATGCTGCTGGTCTTCATTACTCTTACAATGTTCTCCCTTGAATCATTCTGAATGAGGACAAGATCACGCTAACCTAAATATACTATACCTTCATGCTTTATGCAATCATAAATCCTGTTGAGAGGAAATGAAATGACACAATATTGTGAACTCATCTCTACCGTTACATTCTTCACCATGACAACCGCACATGGCATAACATGTCTCTCTCTCAAGGGAGGGTGGAGAGAGTGAAGAGGATTCTGAACAAATCCAAAAATATATAAGTGTGTGTGTGTGTGTGTGTGTGTGTGTGTGTGTGTGTGTGTGTGTGTGTGTGTGTGTGTGTGTGTGTGTGTGTGTTGCAGTGTCTATGGTCATAGGGCGATGGAGCACAGATAATATCCTAAGGGAGTGTGAAGCTGAAACATGTCCCCTCACCCAGCACCATGTCCCTAGCTAAGTGGAAGGAAAGGGGCTATTACTATCCCTTCACTTCCCTGATAAACGAGGCCATTCAGCTAGGATTTGTTTTGTGTATTTGAGTTTAGTCAGATGCAGCTCCATTCCACCATACAGTGTACATTCCATGAGATACAAAAGGTAATGGAAAAGTATATTTTGGTCTATTCAATATGGGGGAAAATATAACATGTAGACACCATTTTCATATATTTTTTTAAAACTGTAGGACGACTTGCATTTGAGTTGATATCTCAGTAGTGTATTATTATCTCTGATATCCATGGATCTGCCTATATAAGAAAAACCCTGGAGTCAGACATCAATCAGTCACAGGGGATGTCAGCTCATATAACTGGTTTGGAGGATGCTTATGATCACATTCACACTACTCTTCACACACAGCATCCAAAAATACACCCACTTCTCCTCCGTAGTAGACTCAGGCGCGCCGGCACCGATACCAATGCAAGCAGTTCTCCCTCTACCTCACACTGTTTTCACCCTCCTCACTCCCAGTCTCTCTTTCGCTCTCTGATATTCTTTGTTTTCTCTCTTCATGTTGTAGTAGAATTCTATTTTTCCTGTCTTTATTCCATCTTCCTCCTCTCCCCTGTAATTGCTCCCTTCTCTCTCTCTCTCTCTCTCTCTCTCTCTCTCTCTCTCTCTCTCTCTCTCTCGCGCTCTCTCTCTCTCTCTCTCTCTCTCTCTCTCTCTCTCTCACACACACTCCTCTGTCTCCCGCTGCACTGGTCAGGCTTACAGTAGGTGCTCTCTCCCTCTATTGATCTCTTCACCGGACCTCTCTCTCGCTCCCATCACTCCTATGCCTCTCTCTGTGGATGAGGGGAACCGGGACTTGACTCTCCCTCCTTCCTCTCCTCCGCCACCTCCTCCTCCTCTTCTTGCCTAACGCGGAGATCATGTTCTATTTCCAGCTGGTGATCATGGCAGGGACGGTTCTCCTGGCGTACTACTTTGAGTACACAGACACGTTCCCCGTGCACATCCAGGGCTTCTTCTGCTACGACAAGACGTTCTCCAAGCCCTACCCCGGCCCGGATGACACCAGCAAGATACCCCCACTGCTGGTCTACTCACTGGTTACAGGCATCCCCTGCTTCACGGTAAGACCATGTGGTTAATCCTGTGTGTGTGTGTGTGTGTGGGGGGGTGGCTGGATCTGTATATTACCATTCATAGTTTGTCTGAATGTTGGTGAGTCAAAGCATCTCCAATGCGTCTCTGCTTTATGACAGACATGATGAACAGATTGGTGAGCCACGTGGAGCGCCCTCCCTCCATTTCAGAGCCTGTCACAGAAAGGTGTGTGTGTGTGTGGTCAGCCGGGGAGGAGAGCTCAGGCTTGTGGAGAAAGCTGTGTAGCTGTGTATGGACAGACGTAAATGGAGATTGAGTAAAGATGTAATGGAAACAAACAGAGTCGGAGAAACGATTGGCGAGAGAGTGAGAAAACAGAACATGGGAAAGAGCAACGTTTTAGAGGCTGTGAGGGTGATAAAGGTCAGTGGGTTTCATTTGAAAAAGCCAGAAAGGCCAATTGAATGAAGATGAGAGACAATAAAGAGAGACAAAGAACCACAGAGATGGTGGATAGAAAAGAGATGGTAATGTGGATGGAAGGGTACCAATGTTGTGGAGCTGTCAGTGTGAGAGATTCAGTGGGCGTAAAACATGGAGCACCTGGCACTGAACAACACAGGCCAAACCTGCTTCCTTGTTTCAGACAACAGACAATAGCGGCCTTAGCTGAAAACCACCTCAATCTACACAATAAAAGACCACAACAGCTTTAAAGTGCATTAACCAAGATTTGACCTGGGTCAAGCCTCATTTCACTGCATCAGACCACAGCCAAAACCTGACCTAACCTTAACTGACAGGGGCCAAACACGTAACCAGTGGGCAGGCATATTCATGACACCTCCCACCTATAGTACCTCTGTCATTTTGTTGTTGACTCTAGTCTAGAGGCATTTGATCCCTTTTCCCAACAGCACTGACAGTGCACCAGTCAGTCCTTTACCTTTGCTTGTTGGCCAGTGTATTTGGGTCAGAGCCAGTCCTCCAGGGCTAGTAGTTGGCACTATCCTCCTCACTCATCTTCCCAGGGGTCCCCTCTTTCCTAATTAAAGTAGTCAGTCATCCTTTGTCTCAGCTCTCTGCATTAGGAGCCAGTCCCCTGCTTAGAGGCCAACAGTATCCACACAGACCAAAGAGGGAACTTTGTTTGGCCACTTTCACGCCTCGTCCGGGATTTTTCAGTTGGTGCTTGTTGATGATTGACCCCTTTTCTTAGAATGCTGCATAATGTATGAAGTACTACTGTATGATGGCCCTGTGGGTCTCTGCTGTGACAGCAGCATTTACAGTACAGTGATACCGTCACAGATCTCAGAGCTGTTTTACACCGTGTTGGAACTTTGTCCCGAGTGTCAGTGGTTAGACCTAGTATTTGTAGAAATGACATTGTGATGATGCAGTGTCAGTATCCAGTGGGCTCTACTAGAAAGGTGTTGTGAGTGATCTTGAAAAAAATGTGTTTTCTTTTTTTTGTGAGGGTGGATGATGAATGGGCAGCAGTTGATATCACGCTGAGGTAATGACAGGATCCTCTACACCAGTGTTATCACGCTGAGGTAACGACAGGATCCTCTACACCAGTGTTATCACGCTGAGGTAACGACAGGATCCTCTACAACAGTGTTATCACGCTGAGGTAACGACAGGATCCTCTACACCAGTGTTATCACGCTGAGGTAATGACAGGATCCTCTACACCAGTGTTATCACGCTGAGGTAATGACAGGATCCTCTACACCAGTGTTATCACGCTGAGGTAATGACAGGATCCTCTACACCAGTGTTATCACGCTGAGGTAATGACAGGATCCTCTACACCAGTGTTATCACGCTGTGGTAATGACAGGATCCTCTACACCAGTGTTATCACGCTGAGGTAATGACAGGATCCTCTACACCAGTGTTATCACGCTGAGGTAACGACAGGATCCTCTACACTAGTGTTATCACGCTGAGGTAACGACAGGATCCTCTACACTAGTGTTATCACGCTGTGGTAACGACAGGATCCTCTACACCAGTGTTATCACGCTGAGGTAATGACAGGATCCTCTACACCAGTGTTATCACGCTGAGGTAATGACAGGATCCTCTACACCAGTGTTATCACGCTGTGGTAATGACAGGATCCTCTACACCAGTGTTATCACGCTGAGGTAATGACAGGATCCTCTACACCAGTGTTATCACGCTGAGGTAACGACAGGATCCTCTACACTAGTGTTATCACGCTGAGGTAACGACAGGATCCTCTACACTAGTGTTATCACGCTGTGGTAACGACAGGATCCTCTACACCAGTGTTATCACGCTGAGGTAATGACAGGATCCTCTACACCAGTGTTATCACGCTGAGGTAATGACAGGATCCTCTACACCAGTGTTATCACGCTGAGGCATTTTAATTTTTCTGATTAAACTAGGTAAGTCAGTTAAGAACAAATTCTTATTTTACAATGACGGCCTACACTGGCCAAACCTTGCCCTAACCCGGACGACACTGGGCCAATTGTGCGCCGCCCTATGGGATTCCCGATCACGGCCAGTTGTGATACAGCCCGGGACCGAACCAGGGTCTGTAGTGACGCCTCTAGCACTGAGGTGCAGTGCCTTAGACCACTGCGCCCTCAGGATGACAGTATGCTCTACACCAGTGTTTTCCAACTCCAACAGTACACCCTTTTGCTGTTGCCCTTTGACAAACACATCTCATTCAATTCATCTTGGGCTTGATGACAAAATCTTGGGCTTAGTTGACAAGTATAATCAGGTGTGCTTGTCCAGGGTTACAATAGAAATGTGTACTGTTGGGGGTAGTGGAGGACCAGGGTTGGGAAACTCTGCTTTTACACGGAGGCAGAGCTGAATCCCTGCAGGGAGCCAGACCCCATGGAGTTTACATTCAGCTGGAGTGACGTCATTCTGAAGCTGGCTTTTGATTTAATGTTATCTCAAAAACACGTGTGTGTGTGTGTGTGTGTGTGTGTGTGTGTGTGTGTGTGTGTGTGTGTGTGTGTGTGTGTGTGTGTGTGCACGTCAACTGAATTATTACAGAAAAACAAGTGAACTTTAAAAAGACAGCTGCAATTATTTATATATTAATACATTCTATCCAGTAGGATACTGTGGGCTTTTACCCCAAGGCTGTTTGCATTTGCAGTTGCTGTGGCCCCTGGTCCACACGCAGATCGTCACACTCATGCAAGCAAGCACGTGCACACACACTTGAGTTTGGTTCATTGAAGGACATCTTAGAAGTAGGTCTGAGGCTTCTCAATAACGTAGCTATGAGTAGAGTCAGAGCTAGAAGGGGGGGCGTCAAGTGCTGGATATATATTTATATATATATATTTTTTTTTTTTTATTGGGGGGGGCGGGGTCGAGGTGAGGGGGATGATTATTTAAGATAATGTTTGAAGAGGTAGGGTTTCAAATGTTTTCGAAAGATGGGCAGGGACTCTGCTGTCCTAGCTTCATGGGGAAGCTGGTTCCACCATTGGGGTGCCAGGACAGAGAAGAGCTTGGACTGGGCTGAGCGGGAGCTGCTCCCCGGTAGGGGCGGGAGGGCCAAGAAACCTGAGGTGGCAGAAGTGCTTCTGTTGGGTTGTAGAGTTTGAGCACAGCCTGAAGGTAGGGAGGGGCAGTTCCTCTTGCTAGTCTGTAGGTGAGCACCATGGTCTTGTAGGGGATGCGAGCTTCGACTGGAAGCCAGTGGCGTGTGCGGAGCAGCGGGCTGACCTGAGAGAACATGTCTTATAGTAGATTCTATCTGACAGTTGATGAGTGTGTGTATGTGTGTGTCTACATTGTCATGCAGAGATGTAGTGAGATCTGACACATCATCCCAAGAGTCCTTTATTGGTTCCACCCATCAAAATCTCTGCCTAGATAAAGAGGATGGATCCTCTGGACGGCCCTCTCACTTCAGTCTTAATGGACTATCACTTGGCCTACCAAACATGCTCACCAGAGAATACTTTTCTGGCATTTACTGTATTGTAGGTCTATGAGAGAAATACTGAAGCTGTGGTAACCAACACTCTACCGTGGCAAATCATCCTTTTCTACTCCAACAGTTTTCTAAGAGGACAGAACAGATGGAAACGATCTGGTTAGTGCCCATTATGTGTGTCTCATTGAGGAGAGGAGAGGCTGAATCTAACAGGACCCTGAGGAATTCACACTAGCAGTCCTTGGTTTTGCTAGCAAATATGCTCATACCATAGCACGTCTGCCCATCCAGTCTCTTCATATCAGGAAAAGGTAATGGGGATGACAGGTAGCCCTAATGGAAGAGAAACAAGAGTTTTTTTGACTCCTCCGTCTGTGTTTAAAATAGACTAGAACAGGGATCGTCAAATAAATTCAGCCATGGGCAATGTTTTTTTTTCTTGAGTGGATGGTCGTGGGTTCGGAACATAATAATAAATCATTTGCAAATTAACTGCAAGAAGCCCTAACAGAATTAATATTTGACTAAAACATAATTTCAAACCTTGCTTACATTTGTATACGATCACATGCCTCTGCTTGGGAATACTTGGAAGAGATTTCTGAAATTAAAATCACTTGGAGCTGATTTCCTAGTGTTTGTACAGTATTATATGTCCAACAACAAAAATTATAAATAATACACATTTAATTTAAATAAACATACTTTTTTTTACTCAGAAAATTGGCCAAATTCGCACAGGCTTGCCAGTTGGGGAAACCTGGATAAGAGTTGCCAGTTACCATTACCATGTAATTTCTTATTTCTTACTTTAGTGACATCAAAGTAATAAGTGATTGTGTAAGTAAGATGTCATCTAAGATTAGCATCTCTTAACAGTTAGCCTTTAGAAATGGGGTTAGATGCTAGCTCTATGGGTGAGCTCTAGAACTGCTTGTTCAGTACAGTTCCATCAGGCCAAGTCGAAGTGAGATCTCAATGCACATGATCCAACTGGCAGACAGAACCGTTTTAGGTGTCCCATACCCTGTCAGCTGACTTTGCTCTCCTCACCCCTCCTCACCCTTCATGTCTCGCCACCTTTCGTCTCGGAGCTGACCGAGAGTCTTTGCTCGTTAGCTTACATTCTAATTACCATGCAGATGATGGCAATTTAACCCAGAGAAGATGTTTTCTCTCCTGCGTCTCCCTGCTGCTCAGAGGCTGGGGGGTGGGGGGGGGGGGGTTAGATCAGCTTTAATATTGCAGACAGATTGTGGCTTCCATCAATGGAATTGTCTGCATAATTTCCAATCCCCCCATATATATTTTTTGTAAATATATACACTACCGTTAAAAAGTTTTGGGTCACTTAGAAATGTCCTTGTTTTTGAAAGAAAATCACATTTTTTTGTCCATTAAAATAACATCAGATTGATCAGAAATACAGTGTAGACATTGTTAATGTTGTAAATGTCTATTGTAGCTGGAAACGGATAATTGTATTATGGAAAATCTACATAGGTGTACAGAGGCCCATTATCAGCAACCATCACTCCTGTGTTCCAATGGCACGTTGTGGTAGCTAATCCAAGTTTATCATTTTAAAAGGCTAATTGTTCATTAGAAAACCCTTTTGCAATTATGTTAGCACAGCTGAAATCTGTTGTTCTGTTTAAAGAAGCAATACAACTGGCCTTCTTTAGACTAGTTAAGTATCTGAAGCATCAGCATTTGAGGGTTTGATTACAGGCTCAAAATGGCCAGAAACAAATAACTTTCTTCTGAAACTCGTCAGTCTATTATTGTTCTGAGAAATGAAGGCTATTCCATGTGAGAAATTGCCAAGAGACTGAATATCTCGTACAATGCTGTGTACTACTCCTTCACAGAACAGCGCAAACTGGCTCTAACCAGAATAGAAAGAGGAGTGGAGACCCCAATGCATAACTGAGCGAAAGGACAAGTACATTAGAGTGTCTAGTTTGAGAAACAGACACCTCACAAGTCTTCAACTGGCAGCTTCATTAAATAGTAGCCGCAAAACACCAGTCTTAACGTCAACAATGAAGAGGTGACTCCATGTTGCTGGCCTTCTAGGCAGAGTTGCAAAGAAAAAGCCATATCTCAGACTGGCCAATGAAAATAGAAGATTAAGATGGGCAAAAGAACACAGACACTGGACAGAGGAGCTCTGCCTAGAAGGCCAGCATCCCGGAGTCGCCTCTTCGCTGTTGACGTTGAGACTGGTGTTTTTCCAAATTGTGTTTTGTTATAGCCTTATTCTAAAATGGATTCAATAAAAAAAATCCTCAGCAATCTACACACAATACCTCATAATGACAAATTAGATTTTTAGAACATTTTCCAAATGTATTAAAAGCAAAAAAACAGCTTGAAATTGAGCTCAGAGCTCAGGTGCATCCTGTTTGCATTGATCATCCTTGAGATGTTTCTACAACTTCATTGGAGTCCACCTGTGGTAAATTCAATTGATTGGGCATGATTTGGAAAGGCACACAGTTGACAGTTCATGTCAGAGCCAAAACCAAGCCCTGAGGTCGAAGGTATTGTCTGTTGAGCGCCGAGACAGGATTGTGTCAAAGCACAGATCTGGGGAAGAATACCAAAAAATGTCTGCAGCATTGAAGGTCCCCAAGAACACAGTGGCCTCCATCATTCTTACATGGAAGATATTTAGAACCGCCATCTCTTCCTAGAGTTGGCGCCTGGCCAAACTGAGCAATCGGGGGAGAAGGACCTTGGTCAGGGAGGTGACCAAGAACCTGATGGTCAATCTGACAGAGCTCTATAGTCCCTCTGTGGAGATGGGAGAACCTTCCAGAAGGATAACCATCTCTGCAGCACTCCACCAATTAGGCCTTTGGTAGAGTGGCCGGGATGGAAGCCACTCCTCAGTAAAATACACATGACAGCCCGCTTGGAGTTTTCCAACATGCACTTAAAGACTCTCAGAACATAAGGAACAAGAATCTTTGGCCTAAATGCCATGCGCCACGTCTGGAGGAAACCTGGCACCATCCCTACGGTGAAGCATGGTGGTTGCAGCAACATGCTGTGGGGATGTTTTTCAACTGCAGGGACTGGGAGACTAGTCAGGATCGAGGCAAAGAGGAACAGAGCAAAGTACAGAGTGATCCTTGATGAAAACCTACTCCAGAGCACATAGGATCTCAGACTGGGGCGAAGGTTCACCTTCCAACAGGACAACGACCCTAAGCACACAGCCAAGACAGTGCAGGAGTGGTCTCTGAATGTCCTTGAGTGGCCCAGCTAGACCCCGGACTTGAACCCGATCGAACATCTCTGGAGAGTCCTGAAAATAGCTGTGCAGCAACTCTCCCCATCCAACCTGACAGAGCTTGAGAGGATCTGCAGAGAAGAATGGGAGAAACTCCCCACATACAGGTGTACCAAGCTTGTAGAGTCATACCATAGAAGACTTGATGCTGTAATCACTGCCAAAGGTGTTTCAACAAAGTACTGAGTAAAGGGTCTGAATACTTGTGTGATTTAAAAATAATAATAATAATCATACATTAACAAAAATGTCTAAAAACCTGCTTTTGCTTTGTGATAATGGGGTATCAAGCAATTTGATCAATTTTAGAATAAAGCTGGTATGTAACAAAATGTGGAAAAGTGAAGGGGTCTGAACTTTCGGAAGGCACTGTATATGCATTTTACAGACACAGTATATTTTACAATAGTTGTCTTTTGTTCGTTTTAGTCCCATCCTTCAGCTATCCCTCCATCTATCTCGGAAAACCATACAGTTTTATTTGCCACAGGCTGTTTCACAAAAGTTCTGAACCTTTCTAATCTCATAGTTTCTACAGATAGTAAATTAAAGATACACATTTTTGCTGAGAGAATTACTATATTGATCGACTGACTATGACTTTTAAATCACCCAGCAGCTATTTGCAGAGTTGGCTCCAGGTAAATATTGCAATTCATCACTTGTTTCAAAAGCCCTGCGCACCGGGAAAGCGAAATGTTCCCATGAGACAAACTCCGCCTACCCGGCGGACCGGCAAATCTGTGACTAAATCAAGTGCATCTACTGCGCTGCCCAATCGGATAGCTCAAATCACCGTGGCTACAGAGCTTCCATGACCCTGGCCACAGCCAAGTTTAAAGGCTACTAACCTACGTAAGATTTAATAACCTTTAAAACCATGACCATAGAGAGACCTGTCAACGAATACAGCAAAGATCTGCAGTTTTTGAGTGAGTTCATGTTTAAGTTTATATTCAACACTGTTACAAAACGTGCTTCTCCGTACTTCCGCTCGGGCTGCAGCTGCAATGAATGAGTGGCCAAGTATCGATAGCCCTGCATTTTATTATTAGCAGCTCGTCGTGACGATTTTAATATTAAGGAATATTTAACTTTCTCTGGTCATAGGAAAAACATGAATTTGTGCATGAGGCAGATGCGGTGCGACTCGGGTTTCGCCATTTGGTGGAAGACGGTGTCCCTTCTCTCTGGTCAGTCTCACCGGAGGAAAGGAAGGATCGTTTTGAACGGTCATCGAACTCGGAATTCCACGTCAGAAACTCGGCATCTTTCAAGAGCTCCAACTTTTCGACCTGAAGATCACCCACGTTGTGATTTGACCTCGTTGACGGTCAGATGCAGGTACCATCAGTCCAGTAAAATAAAAAAAAGCGAATTATTTCAATTCATGCTCCACAGTGCCTCACAAGTGCTAAACCAACGGATCTATTTTGTTATCAAAGCTCGAGTTTTGAAATATAATATGGTCTGATTAACAATATTGGCAGGCCAATCATACAGCCAGTATTCTGTGATATGTCTAAGGCCTACTGCCCAAACATCATTCCTACAACTGTTTGTGTGGGTTAATGTAAAATAATAATCTGAGCAGTAGATCTCAGCTTGCCTTTTGACTGCGAAAGTGATCTTGACCCAGAAAACACTTGTTACCACTGATCTAGATCATCTATGAGGATGTGGAGGGATCCAAATAGTGAATTTAAATGAACATGAATCATCATCGTACAATACTTACTGACTTTATTGACCCAAATCGGGAAAATTTGTTGCAATGTCATGTGCATGTTTAAAGTGGTGTTTAAATACTAAACAAAATTGACAATACAACTTTCATAACCGTTACATACCAATAAAACATTTTTGGGAAAAAGACTAGCCTGCTGGCCTTACTGAGTCAATAGGAACACTGGCCTGCTGGCCTTACTGAGTCAATAGGAACACTAGCCTGCTGGCCTTACTGAGTCAATAGGAACACTGGCCTGCTGGCCTTACTGAGTCAATAGGAACACTGGCCTGCTGGCCTTACTGAGTCAATAGGAACACTGGCCTGCTGGCCTTACTGAGTCAATAGGAACACTGGCCTGCTGGCCTTACTGAGTCAATAGGAACACTAGCCTGCTGGCCTTACTGAGTCAATAGGAACACTGGCCTGCTGGCCTTACTGAGTCCATAGGAACATTAGCCCAAGCTATTGAGGAGGGATATCACACCTGGCACAAATTGTCTAGTTGTGTTTTTCCTGCTGACGGGTGCCCTATACCTGCGCCCAGAGGGGAGTAGTTCAAAGTCCGGGTACAGGGGCGGCTTTTTAAACCCTGGATTTCTAAGCCCTTGATATTATTGTTGGATCAGATTTGAATAGATAACATTTCTATGGCCATAATAAATAGATATGCCAATAGTGTACAACCTTGTTTTACTCTTGACAGTTTAATACTTTCTGAAAAGTAGCCATTATTTACTATTTTACACCTAGACTTACTATACATAACTTGAACCCAGTGTATAAGAGATTTAACAAAATGTAAATATTCCAGGCATACTTTATCAATACTTTTCAAAATCGGTTATGAATACCAACAACTTCATAATAAGAATAACATCCAACAACTTCATCATTATTTTATTTATTTATTTTACCCCTTTTTTCTCCCCAATTGGTAGTTACTGTCTTGTCTCATCGCTGCAATTCCCGTACGGACTCGGGAGAGGCGAAGGTCGAGAGCCATGTGTCCTCCGAAAAACAACCCAACCAAGCCACACTGCTTCTTGACACAATGCACATCCAACCTGGAAGCCGCAACAATGTGTCGGAGGAAACACGGTACACCTGGAGACCTGGTCAGTGTGCACTGCAACAGGCATGACACAGGAGTCGCTAGTGCGCAATGAGACAAGGATATCCCTGCCGGACAAACCCTCCCCAACCCAGACGACGCTGTGCCAATTGTGTGCCGCCCCATGAGCCTCCCGTTCGCGGCCGACTGCGACAGAGCCTGGGCTCAAACCTAGAATCTCTGGTGGCACAGCTAGCAGTGCCTTAGGCCACTGCGCCACCTGGGAGGCTCAACTTCATAATTCTATGCACTATGAATTTTTCTAGAATCTTTACATCACAACACTGAAGTGTTAGGGGCCTCCAATTTTTTACTGGATTTTATATTTACCATTTGGATCCTGTTTAAGTAAGTTGAGTATCTGATAATCTACCATTTTTATAGGAGTGGTTAAAACATGCAAATAACGGTCCTCTGAGTACATCAAAAAAAGGTTTGGTGTACCTCAACTGTTATGCCATCCAGCCCTGGAGTTTTCCCGGACACAAAGGCTTTAATTGCATCAAGAAGTTGGATGGAGGAGACTGAAACGAGTACTTTTGTAAGGATCGCGCTGGTAGAGACGAGAAGCAGGTACAGGGAGTGAACATTTAATATCAACGGACATGGAACAGGACAGCGTCTGGACATGAACACATAATGACAATAATGCTGACACAGGGAACAAATGGTGGAGCAGACAAAAATAGGGAAGGCAATCAATAAAGTGAAGGAGTGCAGGTGAGTCCAATGAGCGCTGATGCGCGTAATGATGGTTACAGGTGTGCGTAATGAAGGTGTGCGCAACCTGGCGCCCTTGAGTGCCAGAGAGGAGAGCGGGAGCAGGCATGACAACTTTGCTCCCTCTTCCAAAATATTGTTTGATGAATCATGGGGACTCCGTCATTTGTAAGTTTCATTAAATTAGGTTGAGATGAAAAAATGTGGCGCATTTTTCCCATATTCCATCCAGTTCACTGTATTTTTTGTCAAATATTACACTTGATCTTTCTTGAATAAGTTCCTCCATTTATTTTAGTTTTTCCTCTTAACATATTCTGTGCCTCTATGGTACAGTTTTTATTGCTATCTGTACTGTTTGTCCCTCTATTTCCTTTGGTAATATGAGTTCTTTTGACCTAAATTGCTTTTGTTTTAAAGATGAGTATTGAATTACATGACCTCTAAATGCACATTTAAGTGTCCAATAGATTAAGGGGATCTGCTGTGCCTATATTATGTCAGAAAAAGGAAGTTATAAATTATTCTGTCCTGGTTAAAAACAAGGTGTTATCCAATAAAATTTTAATAAAATGTCCAATATCCTCACCAATGTGGAAATTCTATAAGAGTAATGCTATAAGAATTATTTGACTACCTTTTTAATCATAGGGATACATACTGAAATTATAATTTTGGGGCCAGAAGGTAAGATGAAAGGAAGGATCAAATGAAGGACATCTGGAGTGCAAATGAGCACACAGACAGACAGACACAGACAGACAGACACAGACAGACAGACACAGACAGACAGACAGACACAGACAGACAGACACAGACAGACAGACACAGACAGACAGACACAGACAGACAGACACAGACAGACAGACACAGACAGACAGACAGACAGACAGACAGACAGACAGACAGACAGACAGACAGACAGACAGACAGACAGACAGACAGACAGACAGACAGACAGACAGACAGACAGACAGACAGACAGACAGACAGACAGACAGACAGACAGACAGACAGACACAGACAGACACAGATGGCAGGGTGGGCTCCAGGGGACCATAAGTGTCTAGAAAGAGTCACTGTTGCCGCTGTGGACTGCTTCAGGGAAGGACAGGCTGAAGGAGGGGTGCCGATGGGGAGGAGAAGGTAAGGGAGGGGTGCAGAAGAGGAAGGTAAGGAAGGGAGGGGTGCAGAGGAGGAGAGAGGAAGGGAAGGGTGCAGAGGAGGAGAGAGGAAGGGAGGGGTGCAGAGGAGGAGAGAGGAAGGGAAGGGTGCAGAGGAGGAGAGAGGAAGGGAGGGGTGCAGAGGAGGAGAGGGAAGGGAGGGGTGCAGAGGAAGGGAAGGGGGTGCAGAGGAGGAGACTGGAAGGGAGGGGTGCAGAGGTGGAGACGGGAAGGAGGGGGTGCAGAGGAGGAGACTGGAAGGGAGGGGTGCAGAGGAGGAGACGGGGAAGGGAGGGGTGCAGAGGAGGAGACGGGAAGGGAGGGGTGCAGAGGAGGAGACGGTAAGGAGGGGTGCAGAGGAGGAGACTGGAAGGGAGGGGTGCAGAGGAGGAGACTAAGGGAGGGGTGCAGAGGAGGAGACTAAGGGAGGGGTGCAGAGGAGGAGACGGTAAGGGGAGGGGGTGCAGAGGAGGAGACGGTAAGGGAGGGGGTGCAGAGAGGAGGAGGTAAGGGAGGGGTGCAGAGAAGGAGGTAAGGGAGGGGTGCAGAGAAGGAGGAGGTAAGGGAGGGGGTGCAGAGAAGGAGGAGGTAAGGGAGGGGTGCAGAGAAGGAGGAGGTAAGGGAGGGGTGCAGAGAAGGAGGAGGTAAGGGAGGGGTGCAGAGAAGGAGGAGGTAAGGGAGGGGTGCAGAGAAGGAGGAGGTAAGGGAGGGGTGTAGAGGAGGAGGTAAGGGAGGGGTGCAGAGAAGGAGGTAAGGGAGGGGTGTAGAGGAGAAGGTAAGGGAGGGGGTGCAGAGAAGGGGAGGTAAGGGAGGGGTGTAGAGGAGAAGGTAAGGGAGGGGTGTAGAGGAGAAGGTAAGGGAGGGGTGCAGAGGAGAAGGTAAGGGGAGGGGTGCAGAGGAGAAGGTAAGGGAGGGGTGCAGAGGAGAAGGTAAGGGAGGGGTGCAGAGGAGAAGGTAAGGGAGGGGTGCAGAGGAGAAGGTAAGGAAGGGGTGCAGAGGAGAAGGTAAGGGAGGGGTGCAGAGGAGAAGGTAAGGGAGGGGTGCAGAGAAGGAGGAGGTAAGGTAAGGGAGGGGTGATGAGGAGGAGGTAAGGGAGGGGTGCAGAGAAGTTCGAGGTAAGGGAGGGGGTAAAGGAGGAGTGCCAAGGGTGAAATGACGAATTGATAAAGGTGAGAAGAGTACCAGATGATGAAATACAAGGAGTGGATAGAGAAAGATTGAGTGTGGAGGCACAGAAAGAGATGGTGGGAGAGTACGAGTTTCCTTTATCTCCCTACGAGAAAAACACAATAGATGTAGTAGAGAGGGGTTGAAGTGAAGGTACATAGTACACACCATTAAGAAAAAGAGAGGTTGTCACCTATTATTGTAAGGAGAATGACAGTGTCTAGTTTAGCCACTGTGAAGTGGTGCTGTTTGGTATCCGTACAGCAGGACAATTTACAGGCAGCTTCACAGTCCTCAACACAATCACAAGGATTATCTGACTGACCGCAACGATAATCACTTTGCTGAGCTCGATCAGAGCCGATACACTGATCGCACCATCAAACGATTCACTCCAACCCTTTGTCGCTTCTTTCTATCTCTTTCCTGATCTGGTTTAGTTTATGGTTTAGTCTATGGTATAGTGTATGGTATAGCTTAGTTTATGGTATAGTGTATGGTATAGCTTAGTTTATGGTATAGTTTAGTGTATGGTATAGTGTATGGTATAGTTTATGGTATAGCTTGTGTATAGTTTATGGTATAGCTTAGTTTATGGTATAGTGTATGGTATAGCTTAGTGTATGGTATAGTGTATGGTATAGTTTATGGTATAGCTTGTGTATAGTTTATGGTATAGCTTAGTTTATGGTATAGTGTATGGTATAGCTTAGTTTATGGTATAGTGTATGGTATAGCTTAGTGTATGGTATAGCTTAGTGTATGGTATAGCTTAGTTTATGGTATAGTGTATGGTATAGCTTAGTTTATGGTATAGTGTATGGTATAGCTTAGTTTATGGTATAGTGTATGGTATAGCTTAGTTTATGGTATAGTGTATGGTATAGCTTAGTGTATGGTATAGTGTATGGTATAGCTTAGTTCATGGTATAGTGTATGGTATAGTTTATGGTTTAGACTAAACCATATGGTTTATGGCTTAGTTTATGGTTTAGTTTATGGTATAGCTTAGTTTATGGTTTAGTTTATGGTATAGCTTAGTTTATGGTATAGTGTATGGTATAGTGTATGGTATAGCTTAGTGTATGGTATAGCTTAGTTTATGGTATAGTGTATGGTATAGCTTAGTTTATGGTATAGTTTATGGTATAGCTTAGTTTATGGTATAGTGTATGGTATAGCTTAGTTTATGGTATAGTTTATGGTATAGTTTATGGGATAGTTTATGGTATAGCTTAGTTTATGGTATAGTGTATGGTATAGCTTAGTTTATGCTATAGTTTATGGTATAGCTTGTGTATAGTTTATGGTATAGCTTAGTTTATGGTATAGTGTATGGTATAGTGTATGGTATAGTTTATGGTATAGCTTGTGTATAGTTTATGGTATAGCTTAGTTTATGGTATAGTTTATGGTATAGTGTATGGTATAGCTTAGTTTATGGTATAGTTTATGGTATAGTGTATGGTATAGCTTAGTTTATGGTATAGTTTATGGTATAGTGTATGGTATAGTGTATGGTATAGTTTATGGTTTAGTTTATGGTTTAGACTAAACCATATGGTTTATGGTTTAGTTTATGGGATAGTTTATGGTATAGCTTAGTTTATGGTATAGCTTAGTTTATGGTATAGCTTAGTTTATGGTATAGCTTAGTTTATGGTTTAGTCTATGGTATAGCTTAGTTTATGGTTTAGTCTATGGTATAGCTTAGTTTATGGTATAGTCTATGGTATAGCTTAGTTTATGGTATAGTCTATGGTATAGCTTAGTTTATGTTATAGTTTATGGTATAGCTTAGTTTATGGTTTAGTGTATGGTATAGTTTATGGTTTATGGTATAGCTTAGTTTATGGTTTAGTTTATGGTATAGTTTATGGTTTAGTTTATGGTATAGCTTAGTTTATGGTTTAGTTTATGGTATAGTTTATGGTATAGCTTAGTTTATGGTATAGTGTATGGTATAGCTTAGTTTATGCTATAGTTTATGGTATAGCTTGTGTATAGTTTATGGTATAGCTTAGTTTATGGTATAGTGTATGGTATAGTGTATGGTATAGTTTATGGTATAGCTTGTGTATAGTTTATGGTATAGCTTAGTTTATGGTATAGTTTATGGTATAGTGTATGGTATAGCTTAGTTTATGGTATAGTTTATGGTATAGTTTATGGTATAGTGTATGGTATAGTGTATGGTTTAGTTTATGGTTTAGACTAAACCATATGGTTTATGGTTTAGTTTATGGGATAGTTTATGGTATAGCTTAGTTTATGGGATAGTTTATGGTATAGCTTAGTTTATGGTATAGCTTAGTTTATGGTTTAGTCTATGGTATAGCTTAGTTTATGGTTTAGTCTATGGTATAGCTTAGTTTATGTTATAGTTTATGGTATAGCTTAGTTTATGGTTTAGTGTATGGTATAGTTTATGGTTTATGGTATAGCTTAGTTTATGGTTTAGTTTATGGTATAGCTTAGTTTATGGTTTAGTTTATGGTATAGCTTAGTTTATGGTATAGTTTATGGTATAGCTTAGTTTATGGTATAGTTTATGGTATAGCTTAGTTTATGGTATAGCTTAGTTTATGGTATAGCTTAGTTTATGGTATAGCTTAGTTTATGGTTTAGTCTATGGTATAGCTTAGTTTATGGTATAGTCTATGGTATAGCTTAGTTTATGGTATAGTCTATGGTATAGCTTAGTTTATGGTATAGTCTATGGTATAGCTTAGTTTATGTTATAGTTTATGGTATAGCTTAGTTTATGGTATAGTGTATGGTATAGTTTATGGTATAGCTTAGTTTATGGTATAGCTTAGTTTATGGTATAGTGTATGGTATAGTTTATGGTATAGCTTAGTTTATGGTTTAGTTTATGGTATAGCTTAGTTTATGGTTTAGTTTATGGTATAGCTTAGTTTATGGTTTAGTTTATGGTATAGCTTAGTTTATGGTTTAGTTTATGGTATAGCTTAGTTTATGGTTTAGTTTATGGTATAGCTTAGTTTATGGTTTAGTTTATGGTATAGCTTAGTTTATGGTTTAGTTTATGGTATAGCTTAGTTTATGTTTTAGTTTATGGTATAGCTTAGTTTATGGTTTAGTTTATGGTATAGCTTAGTTTATGGTATAGCTTAGTTTATGGTATAGCTTAGTGTATGGTATAGTGTATGGTACAGTTTAGTTGATGGTATAGTTTATGGTATAGTTTATGGTATAGCTTAGTGTATGGTATTGTGTATGGTATAGCTTAGTGTATGGTATTGTGTATGGTACAGCTTAGTCTATGGTATAGTTTATGGTATAGTTTATGGTATAGCTTAGTTTATGGTATAGCTTAGTGTATGGTATAGTGTATGGTACAGCCTAGTTTATGGTATAGTTTATGGTATAGTTTATGGTATAGCTTAGTTTATGGTTTAATTTATGGTATAGCTTAGTTTATGGTTTAGTTTATGGTATAGCTTAGTTTATGGTTTAGTTTATGGTATAGTTTATGGTATAGTTTATGGTACAGCTTAGTTTATGGTTTAGTTTATGGTATGGTTTATGGTATAGCTTAGTTTATGGTATAGCTTAGTGTATGGTATAGTTTATGGTATAGCTTAGTTTATGGTATAGCTTAGTGTATGGTATAGTGTATGGTACAGCCTAGTTTATGGTATAGTTTATGGTATAGTTTATGGTATAGTTTATGGTATAGCTTAGTTTATGGTTTAGTTTATGGTATAGCTTAGTTTATGGTTTAGTTTATGGTATAGCTTAGTTTATGGTTTAGTTTATGGTATAGTTTATGGTATAGTTTATGGTATAGCTTAGTGTATGGTATTGTGTATGGTACAGCTTAGTCTATGGTATAGTTTATGGTATAGTTTATGGTATAGCTTAGTGTATGGTATAGTGTATGGTACAGCCTAGTCTATGGTATAGTCTATGGTATAGTCTATGGTATAGTTTATGGTATAGCTTAGTTTATGGTATAGCTTAGTGTATGGTATAGTGTATGGCACAGCAGTCTATGGTATAGTTTATGGTATAGCTTAGTTTATGGTATAGTTTATGGTATAGCTTAGTTTATGGTATAGTTTATGGTATAGCTTGTGTATAGTTTTATGGTATAGCTTAGTTTATGGTATAGCTTAGTGTATGGTATAGTTTATGGTATAGCTTAGTGTATGGTATAGCAAGTATGGCACAGCTTAGTCTATGGTATAGTTTATGGTATAGCTTATGTATAGTTTATGGTATAGCTTAGTTTATGGTATAGCTTAGTGTATGGCTTAGTCTATGGTATAGTTTATGGTATAGTTTATGGTGTAGTTTATGGTATAGCTTAGTTTATGGTATAGTGTATGGTGTAACTTAGTTTATGGTATAGCTTAGTTTATGGTATAGCTTAGTTTATGGTATAGTTTATGGTATAGCTTGTGTATAGCTTAGTTTATGGTATTTTAAATGGTAGTTTATGTATAGTTTGTATAGTTTATGCCATAGTTTGTATCGTTTATGAGCTGTGACTAACGAGTTCACTCTAATCACATTGCACAAGCGGGTGTATGTCTTCAGCTGTCACCTACAGTACAACTAGATACTGGAACATAATCTGCTTATATCATACACATATGTACATTATACAGTATTACTTTACATGCAGGTATATGCAGGCCCCATCCATGGCGAATCAGGTCAGTAAAGAAACCTTCTCAGAAGGAACCAGGCTAATGGTACACGGAGCTGATAAGAGGCAAAGCTCTGCCATAAACTATACAAGAAACTATACCATAAGCTATACCATAAACGATACAAACTATACATAAACTACCATTTAAAATACCATAAACTAAGCTATACCATAAACGATACAAACTATGCATAAACTATACAAACTATACATAAACTATACCATGAACCAAGCTATACAATAAAATACCATAAACTATACAAACTATACATAAACTATATATAAACTAAGATATACAATAAAATATACCATAAACTAAGCTATACCACAAACTATATATAAAATATACCATAAGCTATACTATAAACTATACCACAAACTATACACAAGCTACACCATAAACTATACCATAAACTAAGCTATACCATAAACTATACCATAAACTAAGCTATACCATACACTATACCATAAACTAAGCTATACCATACACTATACCATAAACTAAGCTATACCATACACTATACCATACACTATACCATAAACTAAGCTATACCATACACTATAAACTAAGCTATACCATACACTATAAACTAAGCTATACCATAAACTATACCATAAACTAAGCTATACCATAAACTATACCATAAACTAAGCTATACCATAAACTAAGCTATACCATAAACTATACACAAGCTATACCATAAACTACCATAAACTAAGCTATACCATAAACTATACCATAGACTAAGCTGTGCCATACACTATACCATAAACTAAGCTATACCATACACTAAGCTATACCATAAACTATACCATAGACTAAGCTGTGCCATACACTATACCATACACTAAGCTATACCATAAACTAAGCTATACCATAAACTATACACAAGCTATACCATAAACTAAGCTATACCATAAACTATACACAAGCTATACCATAAACTAAGCTATACCATAAACTATACACAAGCTATACCATAAACTAAGCTATACCACACATACAGTACAACTAGATACTGGAACATAATCTGCTTATATCATACACATATGTACATTATACACACATACAGTATTACTTTACATGCAGGTATATGCAGGCTCCATCCATGAAGAATCAGGTCAGTAAAGAAACCTTCTCAGAAGGAACCAGGCTAATGGTACACGGAGCTGATAAGAGGCAAAGCTCTGCCATAAACTATACAAGAAACTATACCATAAGCTATACCATAAACTATACCATAGACTAAGCTGTGCCATACACTATACCATACACTAAGCTATACCATAAACTAAGCTATACCATAAACTATACACAAGCTATACCATAAACTAAGCTATACCACACATACAGTACAACTAGATACTGGAACATAATCTGCTTATATCATACACATATGTACATTATACACACATACAGTATTACTTTACATGCAGGTATATGCAGGCCCCATCCATGGCGAATCAGGTCAGTAAAGAAACCTTCTCAGAAGGAACCAGGCTAATGGTACACGGAGCTGATAAGAGGCAAAGCTCTGCCATAAACTATACAAGAAACTATACCATAAGCTATACCATAAACGATACAAACTATACATAAACTATACAAACTATACATAAACTACCATTTAAAATACCATAAACTAAGCTATACCATAAACTATACAAACTATACATAAACTACCATTTAAAATACCATAAACTAAGCTATACCATAAACGATACAAACTATGCATAAACTATACAAACTATACATAAACTACCATTTAAAATACCATAAACTAAGCTATACCATAAACGATACAAACTATGCATAAACTATACAAACTATACATAAACTATACCATAAGCTATACCATAAACGATACAAACTATACATAAACTATACAAACTATACATAAACTACCATTTCAAATACCATAAACTAAGCTATACCATAAACTATACAAACTATACAAGAAACTATACCATAAGCTATACCATAAACGATACAAACTATACATAAACTATACAAACTATACATAAACTACCATTTAAAATACCATAAACTAAGCTATACCATAAACGATACAAACTATGCATAAACTATACAAACTATACATAAACTATACCATGAACCAAGCTATACAATAAAATACCATAAACTATACAAACTATACATAAACTATATATAAACTAAGATATACAATAAAATATACCATAAACTAAGCTATACCACAAACTATATATAAAATATACCATAAGCTATACTATAAACTATACCACAAACTATACACAAGCTACACCATAAACTATACCATAAACTAAGCTATACCATAAACTATACCATAAACTATGCTATACCATACACTATACCATAAACTAAGCTATACCATACACTATACCATAAACTAAGCTATACCATACACTATACCATAAACTAAGCTATACCATACACTATAAACTAAGCTATACCATAAACTATAAACTAAGCTATACCATAAACTATACCATAAACTAAGCTATACCATAAACTAAGCTATACCATAAACTATACACAAGCTATACCATAAACTACCATAAACTAAGCTATACCATAAACTATACCATAGACTAAGCTGTGCCATACACTATACCATAAACTAAGCTATACCATACACTAAGCTATACCATAAACTATACCATAGACTAAGCTGTGCCATACACTATACCATACACTAAGCTATACCATAAACTAAGCTATACCATAAACTATACACAAGCTATACCATAAACTAAGCTATACCACACATACAGTACAACTAGATACTGGAACATAATCTGCTTATATCATACACATATGTACATTATACACACATACAGTATTACTTTACATGCAGGTATATGCAGGCTCCATCCATGGCGAATCAGGTCAGTAAAGAAACCTTCTCAGAAGGAACCAGGCTAATGGTACACGGAGCTGATAAGAGGCAAAGCTCTGCCATAAACTATACAAGAAACTATACCATAAGCTATACCATAAACGATACAAACTATACATAAACTACCATTTAAAATACCATAAACTAAGCTATACCATAAACGATACAAACTATGCATAAACTATACAAACTATACATAAACTATACCATGAACCAAGCTATACAATAAAATACCATAAACGATACAAACTATACATAAACTACCATTTAAAATACCATAAACTAAGCTATACCATAAACGATACAAACTATGCATAAACTATACAAACTATACATAAACTACCATTTAAAATACCATAAACTAAGCTATACCATAAACGATACAAACTATACATAAACTATACAAACTATACATAAACTACCATTTAAAATACCATAAACTAAGCTATACACAAGCTATACCATACACTATACCATAAACTAAGCTATACCATAAACTACACCATAAACTATACCATAGACTAAGCTGTGCCATACACTATACCATACACTAAGCTATACCATAAACTAAGCTATACCATAAACTATACACAAGCTATACCATAAACTATACCATAGACTAAGCTGTGCCATACACTATACCATACACTAAGCTATACCATAAACTATACCATACACTAAGCTATACCATAAACTAAGCTATACCATAAACTATACACAAGCTATACCATAAACTATACCATAAACTAAGCTATACCATAAACTATACCATAAATTAAGCTATACCATAAACTATACCATAGACTAAGCTGTGCCATACACTATACCATACACTAAGCTATACCATAAACTAAGCTATACCATAAACTATACCATAGACTATACCATAGACTATACCATAGACTAGGCTGTACCATACACTATACCATACACTAAGCTATACCATAAACTATACCATAAACTATACCATAGACTAAGCTGTACCATACACAATACCATACACTAAGCTATACCATAAACTATACCATAAACTAAGCTATACCATAAACTATACCATAAACTATACCATAAACTAGGCTGTACCATACACTATACCATACACTAAGCTATACCATAAACTAAGCTATACCATAAACTATACCATAAACTATACCATAGACTAAGCTGTACCGTAAACTATACCATAAACTATACCATAAACTAAACCATAAACTAAACCATAAACTAAGCTATACCATAAACTATACCATAAACTAAGCTATACCATACACTATACCATAAACTAAGCTATACCATACACTATACCATAAACTAAGCTATACCATACACTATACCATACACTATACCATAAACTAAGCTATACCATACACTATAAACTAAGCTATACCATACACTATAAACTAAGCTATACCATACACTATAAACTAAGCTATACCATACACTATACCATAAACTAAGCTATACCATAAACTAAGCTATACCATAAACTATACACAAGCTATACCATAAACTACCATAAACTAAGCTATACCATAAACTATACCATAGACTAAGCTGTGCCATACACTATACCATAAACTAAGCTATACCATACACTAAGCTATACCATAAACTATACCATAGACTAAGCTGTGCCATACACTATACCATACACTAAGCTATACCATAAACTAAGCTATACCATAAACTATACACAAGCTATACCATAAACTAAGCTATACCATAAACTATACACAAGCTATACCATAAACTAAGCTATACCACACATACAGTACAACTAGATACTGGAACATAATCTGCTTATATCATACACATATGTACATTATACACACATACAGTATTACTTTACATGCAGGTATATGCAGGCTCCATCCATGGCGAATCAGGTCAGTAAAGAAACCTTCTCAGAAGGAACCAGGCTAATGGTACACGGAGCTGATAAGAGGCAAAGCTCTGCCATAAACTATACAAGAAACTATACCATAAGCTATACCATAAACTATACCATAGACTAAGCTGTGCCATACACTATACCATACACTAAGCTATACCATAAACTAAGCTATACCATAAACTATACACAAGCTATACCATAAACTAAGCTATACCACACATACAGTACAACTAGATACTGGAACATAATCTGCTTATATCATACACATATGTACATTATACACACATACAGTATTACTTTACATGCAGGTATATGCAGGCCCCATCCATGGCGAATCAGGTCAGTAAAGAAACCTTCTCAGAAGGAACCAGGCTAATGGTACACGGAGCTGATAAGAGGCAAAGCTCTGCCATAAACTATACAAGAAACTATACCATAAGCTATACCATAAACGATACAAACTATACATAAACTATACAAACTATACATAAACTACCATTTAAAATACCATAAACTAAGCTATACCATAAACTATACAAACTATACATAAACTACCATTTAAAATACCATAAACTAAGCTATACCATAAACGATACAAACTATGCATAAACTATACAAACTATACATAAACTACCATTTAAAATACCATAAACTAAGCTATACCATAAACTATACAAACTATACAAGAAACTATACCATAAGCTATACCATAAACGATACAAACTATACATAAACTATACAAACTATACATAAACTACCATTTAAAATACCATAAACTAAGCTATACCATAAACTATACAAACTATACAAGAAACTATACCATAAGCTATACCATAAACGATACAAACTATACATAAACTATACAAACTATACATAAACTACCATTTAAAATACCATAAACTAAGCTATACCATAAACGATACAAACTATGCATAAACTATACAAACTATACATAAACTATACCATGAACCAAGCTATACAATAAAATACCATAAACTATACAAACTATACATAAACTATATATAAACTAAGATATACAATAAAATATACCATAAACTAAGCTATACCACAAACTATATATAAAATATACCATAAGCTATACTATAAACTATACCACAAACTATACACAAGCTACACCATAAACTATACCATAAACTAAGCTATACCATACACTATACCATAAACTAAGCTATACCATACACTATACCATAAACTAAGCTATACCATACACTATACCATAAACTAAGCTATACCATACACTATAAACTAAGCTATACCATACACTATAAACTAAGCTATACCATAAACTATACCATAAACTAAGCTATACCATAAACTATACCATAAACTAAGCTATACCATAAACTAAGCTATACCATAAACTATACACAAGCTATACCATAAACTACCATAAACTAAGCTATACCATAAACTATACCATAGACTAAGCTGTGCCATACACTATACCATAAACTAAGCTATACCATACACTAAGCTATACCATAAACTATACCATAGACTAAGCTGTGCCATACACTATACCATACACTAAGCTATACCATAAACTAAGCTATACCATAAACTATACACAAGCTATACCATAAACTAAGCTATACCACACATACAGTACAACTAGATACTGGAACATAATCTGCTTATATCATACACATATGTACATTATACACACATACAGTATTACTTTACATGCAGGTATATGCAGGCTCCATCCATGGCGAATCAGGTCAGTAAAGAAACCTTCTCAGAAGGAACCAGGCTAATGGTACACGGAGCTGATAAGAGGCAAAGCTCTGCCATAAACTATACAAGAAACTATACCATAAGCTATACCATAAACGATACAAACTATACATAAACTACCATTTAAAATACCATAAACTAAGCTATACCATAAACGATACAAACTATGCATAAACTATACAAACTATACATAAACTATACCATGAACCAAGCTATACAATAAAATACCATAAACGATACAAACTATACATAAACTACCATTTAAAATACCATAAACTAAGCTATACCATAAACGATACAAACTATGCATAAACTATACAAACTATACATAAACTACCATTTAAAATACCATAAACTAAGCTATACCATAAACGATACAAACTATACATAAACTATACAAACTATACATAAACTACCATTTAAAATACCATAAACTAAGCTATACACAAGCTATACCATAAACTATACCATAAACTAAGCTATACCATAAACTAAGCTATACCATAAACTACACCATAAACTAAGCTATACCATAAACTACACCATAAACTATACCATAGACTAAGCTGTGCCATACACTATACCATACACTAAGCTATACCATAAACTAAGCTATACCATAAACTATACACAAGCTATACCATAAACTATACCATAGACTAAGCTGTGCCATACACTATACCATACACTAAGCTATACCATAAACTATACCATACACTAAGCTATACCATAAACTAAGCTATACCATAAACTATACACAAGCTATACCATAAACTATACCATAAACTAAGCTATACCATAAACTATACCATAAATTAAGCTATACCATAAACTATACCATAGACTAAGCTGTGCCATACACTATACCATACACTAAGCTATACCATAAACTAAGCTATACCATAAACTATACCATAGACTATACCATAGACTATACCATAGACTAGGCTGTACCATACACTATACCATACACTAAGCTATACCATAAACTATACCATAAACTATACCATAGACTAAGCTGTACCATACACAATACCATACACTAAGCTATACCATAAACTATACCATAAACTATACCATAAACTATACCATAAACTAAGCTATACCATAAACTAAACCATAAACTAAGCTATACCATAAACTAAACCATAAACTAAGCTATACCATAAACTATACCATAAACTATACCATAAACTAGGCTGTACCATACACTATACCATACACTAAGCTATACCATAAACTAAGCTATACCATAAACTATACCATAAACTATACCATAGACTATACCATAGACTAAGCTGTACCGTAAACTATACCATAAACTATACCATAAACTAAACCATAAACTAAGCTATACCATAAACTAAACCATAAACTAAGCTATACCATAAATTAAACCATAAACTAAGCTATACCATAAACTATACCATAAACTATACCATAAACTAGGCTGTACCATACACTATACCATACACTAAGCTATACCATAAACTAAGCTATACCATAAACTATACCATAAACTATACCATAGACTAAGCTGTACCATACACAATACCATACACTAAGCTATACCATACACAATACCATACACTAAGCTATACCATAAACTATACCATAAACTATACCATCAACTAAACTGTACCATACACTATACCATACACTAAGCTATACCATAAACTATACCATAAACTAAACCATTAACTAAGCTATACCATAAACTAAACCATTAACTAAGCTATACCATAAACTAAGCTATACCATAAACTATACACAAGCTATACCATAAACTACCATAAACTAAGCTATACCATAAACTATACCATAGACTAAGCTGTGCCATACACTATACCATAAACTAAGCTATACCATACACTAAGCTATACCATAAACTATACCATAGACTAAGCTGTGCCATACACTATACCATACACTAAGCTATACCATAAACTAAGCTATACCATAAACTATACACAAGCTATACCATAAACTAAGCTATACCATAAACTATACACAAGCTATACCATAAACTAAGCTATACCACACATACAGTACAACTAGATACTGGAACATAATCTGCTTATATCATACACATATGTACATTATACACACATACAGTATTACTTTACATGCAGGTATATGCAGGCTCCATCCATGGCGAATCAGGTCAGTAAAGAAACCTTCTCAGAAGGAACCAGGCTAATGGTACACGGAGCTGATAAGAGGCAAAGCTCTGCCATAAACTATACAAGAAACTATACCATAAGCTATACCATAAACGATACAAACTATACATAAACTACCATTTAAAATACCATAAACTAAGCTATACCATAAACGATACAAACTATGCATAAACTATACAAACTATACATAAACTATACCATGAACCAAGCTATACAATAAAATACCATAAACGATACAAACTATACATAAACTACCATTTAAAATACCATAAACTAAGCTATACCATAAACGATACAAACTATGCATAAACTATACAAACTATACATAAACTACCATTTAAAATACCATAAACTAAGCTATACCATAAACGATACAAACTATACATAAACTATACAAACTATACATAAACTACCATTTAAAATACCATAAACTAAGCTATACACAAGCTATACCATAAACTATACCATAAACTAAGCTATACCATAAACTAAGCTATACCATAAACTAAGTTACACCATACACTATACCATAAACTAAGCTATACCATAAACTACACCATAAACTATACCATAGACTAAGCTGTGCCATACACTATACCATACACTAAGCTATACCATAAACTAAGCTATACCATAAACTATACACAAGCTATACCATAAACTATACCATAGACTAAGCTGTGCCATACACTATACCATACACTAAGCTATACCATAAACTATACCATACACTAAGCTATACCATAAACTAAGCTATACCATAAACTATACACAAGCTATACCATAAACTATACCATAAACTAAGCTATACCATAAACTATACCATAAATTAAGCTATACCATAAACTATACCATAGACTAAGCTGTGCCATACACTATACCATACACTAAGCTATACCATAAACTAAGCTATACCATAGACTATACCATAGACTAGGCTGTACCATACACTATACCATACACTAAGCTATACCATAAACTATACCATAAACTATACCATAGACTAAGCTGTACCATACACAATACCATACACTAAGCTATACCATAAACTATACCATAAACTAAACCATTAACTAAGCTATACCATAAACTAAACCATAAACTAAGCTATACCATAAACTATACCATAAACTATACCATAAACTAGGCTGTACCATACACTATACCATACACTAAGCTATACCATAAACTAAGCTATACCATAAACTATACCATAAACTATACCATAGACTAAGCTGTACCGTAAACTATACCATAAACTATACCATAAACTAAACCATAAACTAAACCATAAACTAAGCTATACCATAAACTATACCATAAACTAAGCTATACCATACACTATACCATAAACTAAGCTATACCATACACTATACCATAAACTAAGCTATACCATACACTATACCATACACTATACCATAAACTAAGCTATACCATACACTATAAACTAAGCTATACCATACACTATAAACTAAGCTATACCATAAACTATACCATAAACTAAGCTATACCATAAACTATACCATAAACTAAGCTATACCATAAACTAAGCTATACCATAAACTATACACAAGCTATACCATAAACTACCATAAACTAAGCTATACCATAAACTATACCATAGACTAAGCTGTGCCATACACTATACCATAAACTAAGCTATACCATACACTAAGCTATACCATAAACTATACCATAGACTAAGCTGTGCCATACACTATACCATACACTAAGCTATACCATAAACTAAGCTATACCATAAACTATACACAAGCTATACCATAAACTATACCATAGACTAAGCTGTGCCATACACTATACCATACACTAAGCTATACCATAAACTATACCATACACTAAGCTATACCATAAACTAAGCTATACCATAAACTATACACAAGCTATACCATAAACTATACCATAAACTAAGCTATACCATAAACTATACCATAAATTAAGCTATACCATAAACTATACCATAGACTAAGCTGTGCCATACACTATACCATACACTAAGCTATACCATAAACTAAGCTATACCATAGACTATACCATAGACTAGGCTGTACCATACACTATACCATACACTAAGCTATACCATAAACTATACCATAAACTATACCATAGACTAAGCTGTACCATACACAATACCATACACTAAGCTATACCATAAACTATACCATAAACTAAACCATTAACTAAGCTATACCATAAACTAAACCATAAACTAAGCTATACCATAAACTATACCATAAACTATACCATAAACTAGGCTGTACCATACACTATACCATACACTAAGCTATACCATAAACTAAGCTATACCATAAACTATACCATAAACTATACCATAGACTAAGCTGTACCGTAAACTATACCATAAACTATACCATAAACTAAACCATAAACTAAACCATAAACTAAGCTATACCATAAACTATACCATAAACTAAGCTATACCATACACTATACCATAAACTAAGCTATACCATACACTATACCATAAACTAAGCTATACCATACACTATACCATACACTATACCATAAACTAAGCTATACCATACACTATAAACTAAGCTATACCATACACTATAAACTAAGCTATACCATAAACTATACCATAAACTAAGCTATACCATAAACTATACCATAAACTAAGCTATACCATAAACTATACCATAAACTAAGCTATACCATAAACTAAGCTATACCATAAACTATACACAAGCTATACCATAAACTACCATAAACTAAGCTATACCATAAACTATACCATAGACTAAGCTGTGCCATACACTATACCATAAACTAAGCTATACCATACACTAAGCTATACCATAAACTATACCATAGACTAAGCTGTGCCATACACTATACCATACACTAAGCTATACCATAAACTAAGCTATACCATAAACTATACACAAGCTATACCATAAACTATACACAAGCTATACCATAAACTAAGCTATACCATAAACTATACACAAGCTATACCATAAACTAAGCTATACCACACATACAGTACAACTAGATACTGGAACATAATCTGCTTATATCATACACATATGTACATTATACACACATACAGTATTACTTTACATGCAGGTATATGCAGGCTCCATCCATGGCGAATCAGGTCAGTAAAGAAACCTTCTCAGAAGGAACCAGGCTAATGGTACACGGAGCTGATAAGAGGCAAAGCTCTGCCATAAACTATACAAGAAACTATACCATAAGCTATACCATAAACGATACAAACTATACATAAACTACCATTTAAAATACCATAAACTAAGCTATACCATAAACGATACAAACTATGCATAAACTATACAAACTATACATAAACTACCATTTAAAATACCATAAACTAAGCTATACCATAAACGATACAAACTATACATAAACTATACAAACTATACATAAACTACCATTTAAAATACCATAAACTAAGCTATACACAAGCTATACCATAAACTATACCATAAACTAAGCTATACCATAAACTAAGCTATACCATAAACTAAGTTACACCATACACTATACCATAAACTAAGCTATACCATAAACTACACCATAAACTAAGCTATACCATAAACTACACCATAGACTAAGCTGTGCCATACACTATACCATACACTAAGCTATACCATAAACTAAGCTATACCATAAACTATACACAAGCTATACCATAAACTATACCATAGACTAAGCTGTGCCATACACTATACCATACACTAAGCTATACCATAAACTATACCATACACTAAGCTATACCATAAACTAAGCTATACCATAAACTATACACAAGCTATACCATAAACTATACCATAAACTAAGCTATACCATAAACTATACCATAAATTAAGCTATACCATAAACTATACCATAGACTAAGCTGTGCCATACACTATACCATAAACTATACCATAAACTAAGCTATACCATAAACTATACCATAGACTATACCATAGACTATACCATAGACTAGGCTGTACCATACACTATACCATACACTAAGCTATACCATAAACTATACCATAAACTATACCATAGACTAAGCTGTACCATACACAATACCATACACTAAGCTATACCATAAACTATACCATAAACTATACCATAAACTAAACCATTAACTAAGCTATACCATAAACTAAACCATAAACTAAGCTATACCATAAACTATACCATAAACTATACCATAAACTAGGCTGTACCATACACTATACCATACACTAAGCTATACCATAAACTAAGCTATACCATAAACTATACCATAAACTATACCATAGACTAAGCTGTACCGTAAACTATACCATAAACTATACCATAAACTAAACCATAAACTAAGCTATACCATAAACTAAACCATAAACTAAGCTATACCATAAATTAAACCATAAACTAAGCTATACCATAAACTATACCATAAACTATACCATAAACTAGGCTGTACCATACACTATACCATACACTAAGCTATACCATAAACTAAGCTATACCATAAACTATACCATAAACTATACCATAGACTAAGCTGTACCATACACAATACCATACACTAAGCTATACCATACACAATACCATACACTAAGCTATACCATAAACTATACCATAAACTATACCATCAACTAAACTGTACCATACACTATACCATACACTAAGCTATACCATAAACTATCCCATAAACTAAACCATATGGTTTAGACTAAACCATAAACTAAACCATAAACTATACCATACACTATACCATACACTATACCATAAACTATACCATAAACTAAGCTATACCATACACTATACCATAAACTATACCATAAACTAAGCTATACCATAAACTATACACAAGCTATACCATAAACTATACCATACACTATACCATACACTATACCATACACTATACCATACACTATACCATAAACTAAGCTATACCATAAACTATAGCATAAACTAAGCTATACCATACACTATACCATAAACTAAGCTATACCATACACTATACCATAAACTAAGCTATACCATAAACTATCCCATAAACTATACCATAAACTAAGCTATACCATACACTATACCATAAACTAAGCTATACCATAAACTATACCATAAACTAAGCTATACCATACACTATACCATAAACTAAGCTATACCATGAACTATACCAAAAACTAAGCTATACCATACACTATACCATAAACTAAGCTATACCATAAACTAAACCATAAACTAAGCTATACCATAAACTATACCATAGACTAAGCTGTGCCATACACTATACCATACACTAAGCTATACCATAAACTAAGCTATACCATAAACTATACACAAGCTATACCATAAACTAAGCTATACCACACATACAGTACAACTAGATACTGGAACATAATCTGCTTATATCATACACATATGTACATTATACACACATACAGTATTACTTTACATGCAGGTATATGCAGGCCCCATCCATGGCGAATCAGGTCAGTAAAGAAACCTTCTCAGAAGGAACCAGGCTAATGGTACACGGAGCTGATAAGAGGCAAAGCTCTGCCATAAACTATACAAGAAACTATACCATAAGCTATACCATAAACGATACAAACTATACATAAACTACCATTTAAAATACCATAAACTAAGCTATACCATAAACGATACAAACTATGCATAAACTATACAAACTATACATAAATTACCATTTAAAATACCATAAACTAAGCTATACCATAAACGATACAAACTATGCATAAACTATACAAACTATACATAAACTATACCATAAGCTATACCATAAACGATACAAACTATACATAAACTATACAAACTATACATAAACTACCATTTAAAATACCATAAACTAAGCTATACCATAAACTATACAAACTATACAAGAAACTATACCATAAGCTATACCATAAACGATACAAACTATACATAAACTATACAAACTATACATAAACTACCATTTAAAATACCATAAACTAAGCTATACCATAAACGATACAAACTATGCATAAACTATACAAACTATACATAAACTACCATTTAAAATACCATAAACTAAGCTATACCATAAACGATACAAACTATGCATAAACTATACAAACTATACATAAACTACCATTTAAAATACCATAAACTAAGCTATACCATAAACGATACAAACTATGCATAAACTATACAAACTATACATAAACTATACCATAAGCTATACCATAAACGATACAAACTATACATAAACTATACAAACTATACATAAACTACCATTTAAAATACCATAAACTAAGCTATACCATAAACTATACAAACTATACAAGAAACTATACCATAAGCTATACCATAAACGATACAAACTATACATAAACTATACAAACTATACATAAACTACCATTTAAAATACCATAAACTAAGCTATACCATAAACGATACAAACTATGCATAAACTATACAAACTATACATCAACTATACCATGAACCAAGCTATACAATAAAATACCATAAACTATACAAACTATACATAAACTATATATAAACTAAGATATACAATAAAATATACCATAAACTAAGCTATACCACAAACTATATATAAAATATACCATAAGCTATACTATAAACTATACCACAAACTATACACAAGCTACACCATAAACTATACCATAAACTAAGCTATACCATAAACTATACCATAAACTAAGCTATACCATACACTATACCATACACTATACCATAAACTAAGCTATACCATACACTATAAACTAAGCTATACCATACACTATAAACTAAGCTATACCATAAACTATACCATAAACTAAGCTATACCATAAACTAAGCTATACCATAAACTAAGCTATACCATAAACTATACACAAGCTATACCATAAACTACCATAAACTAAGCTATACCATAAACTATACCATAGACTAAGCTGTGCCATACACTATACCATAAACTAAGCTATACCATACACTAAGCTATACCATAAACTACACCATAAACTATACCATAGACTAAGCTGTGCCATACACTATACCATACACTAAGCTATACCATAAACTAAGCTATACCATAAACTATACACAAGCTATACCATAAACTATACCATAGACTAAGCTGTGCCATACACTATACCATACACTAAGCTATACCATAAACTATACCATACACTAAGCTATACCATAAACTAAGCTATACCATAAACTATACACAAGCTATACCATAAACTATACCATAAACTAAGCTATACCATAAACTATACCATAAATTAAGCTATACCATAAACTATACCATAGACTAAGCTGTGCCATACACTATACCATACACTAAGCTATACCATAAACTAAGCTATACCATAAACTATACCATAGACTATACCATAGACTATACCATAGACTATACCATAGACTATACCATAGACTATACCATAGACTAGGCTGTACCATACACTATACCATACACTAAGCTATACCATAAACTATACCATAGACTAAGCTGTACCATACACAATACCATACACTAAGCTATACCATAAACTATACCATAAACTAAACCATTAACTAAGCTATACCATAAACTAAACCATAAACTAAGCTATACCATAAACTATACCATAAACTATACCATAAACTAGGCTGTACCATACACTATACCATACACTAAGCTATACCATAAACTAAGCTATACCATAAACTATACCATAAACTATACCATAGACTAAGCTGTACCGTAAACTATACCATAAACTATACCATAAACTAAGCTATACCATAAACTAAACCATAAACTAAGCTATACCATAAACTAAACCATAAACTAAGCTATACCATAAACTATACCATAAACTATACCATAAACTAGGCTGTACCATACACTATACCATAAACTAGGCTGTACCATACACTATACCATACACTAAGCTATACCATAAACTATACCATAAACTATACCATAGACTAAGCTGTACCATACACAATACCATACACTAAGCTATACCATACACAATACCATACACTAAGCTATACCATACACAATACCATACACTAAGCTATACCATAAACTATACCATCAACTAAACTGTACCATACACTAAGCTATACCATAAACTATACCATAAACTATACCATAAACTAAGCTATACCATAAACTAAACCATAAACTAAGCGATACCATAAACTAAACCATAAACTAAGCTATACCATAAACTAAACCATAAACTAAGCTATACCATAAACTATACCATACACTATACCATAAACTAAGCTATACCATAAACTAAACCATAAACTATACCATAAACTAAACCATAAACTAAGCTATACCATAAACTATACCATACACTAAACCATAAACTAAGCTATACCATAAACTAAACCATAAACTAAGCTATACCATAAACTAAACCATAAACTAAGCTATACCATAGACTAAACCATAAACTAAGCTATACCATAAACTAAACCATAAACTAAGCTATACCATAAACTAAGCTATACCATAAACTAAACCATAAACTAAACCATAAACTAAACCATAAACTAAACCATAAACTATACCATAAACTAAACCATAAACTAAGCTATACCATAAACTATACCATACACTAAACCATAAACTATACCATACACTAAACCATAAACTAAGCTATACCATAAACTATAACATAAACTAAGCTATACCATAGACTATACCATAAACTAAGCTATACCATAGACTATACCATAAACTAAGCTATACCATAGACTAAACCATAAACTAAGCTATACCATAAACTAAGCTATACCATAGACTATACCATAAACTAAGCTATACCATAGACTATACCATAAACTAAGCTATACCATAGACTAAACCATAAACTAAGCTATACCATAAACTAAGCTATACCATAAACTATACCATAAACTAAGCTATACCATAAACTATACCATAAACTAAACCATAAACTAAGCTATACCATAAACTAAACCATAAACTATACCATAAACTAAACCATAAACTAAGCTATACCATAAACTATACCATACACTAAACCATAAACTATACCATACACTAAACCATAAACTATACCATACACTAAACCATAAACTAAGCTATACCATAAACTATAACATAAACTAAGCTATACCATAGACTAAGCTATACCATAGACTATACCATAAACTAAGCTATACCATAGACTATACCATAAACTAAGCTATACCATAGACTAAACCATAAACTAAGCTATACCATAAACTAAGCTATACCATAAACTAAGCTATACCATAAACTATCCCATAAACTAAACCATAAACCATATGGTTTAGACTAAACCATAAACTAAACCATACACTATACCATGAACTAAGCTATACCATACACTATACCATACACTAAACTATACCATACACTATACCATGAACTAAGCTATACCATACACTATACCATACACTAAACTATACCATACACTATACCATACACTATACCAAAAACTATACCATAAACTATACCATAAACTAAGCTATACCATACACTATACCATAAACTAAGCTATACCATAAACTATACCATAAACTATACCATACACTATACCATACACTATACCATAAACTAAGCTATACCATAAACTATACACAAGCTATACCATAAACTATAGCATAAACTAAGCTATACCATACACTATACCATAAACTAAGCTATACCATAAACTATCCCATAAACTATCCCATAAACTATACCATAAACTAAGCTATACCATACACTATACCATAAACTAAGCTATACCATACACTATACCATAAACTAAGCTATACCATACACTATACCATAAACTAAGCTATACCATACACTATACCATAAACTAAGCTATACCATGAACTATACCAAAAACTAAGCTATACCATACACTATACCATAAACTAAGCTATACCATAAACTAAACCATAAACTAAGCTATACCATAAACTAAACCATAAACTAAGCCATAAACCATATGGTTTAGTCTAAACCATAAACTATACCATACACTATACCATGAACTAAGCTATACCATACACTATACCATACACTAAACTATACCATACACTATACCATAAACTAAGCTATACCATACACTATACCATAAACTAAGCTATACCATACACTATACCATAAACTAAGCTATACCATACACTATACCATACACTATACCATACACTATACCATAAACTAAGCTATACCATACACTATACCATAAACTAAGCTATACCATAAACTATACACAAGCTATACCATAAACTATACCATACACTAAACTATACCATAAACTAAGCTATACCATACACTATACCATAAACTAAGCTATACCATACACTATACCATAGACTAAACCATAAACTAAACCAGATCAGGAAAGAGATAGAAAGAAGCGACAAAGGGTTGGAGTGAATCGTTTGATGGTGCGATCAGTGTATCGGCTCTGATCGAGCTCAGCAAAGTGATTATCGTTGCGGTCAGTCAGATAATCCTTGTGATTGTGTTGAGGACTGTGAAGCTGCCTGTAAATTGTCCTGCTGTACGGATACCAAACAGCACCACTTCACAGTGGCTAAACTAGACACTGTCATTCTCCTTACAATAATAGGTGACAACCTCTCTTTTTCTTAATGGTGTGTACTATGTACTTTCACTTCAACCCCTCTCTACTACATCTATTGTGTTTTTCTCGTAGGGAGATAAAGGAAACTCGTACTCTCCCACCATCTCTTTCTGTGCCTCCACACTCAATCTTTCTCTATCCACTCCTTGTATTTCATCATCTGGTACTCTTCTCACCTTTATCAATTCGTCATTTCACCCTTGGCACTCCTCCTTTACCCCCTCCCTTACCTCGAACTTCTCTGCACCCCTCCCTTACCTCCTCCTCATCACCCCTCCCTTACCTTACCTCCTTCTCTGCACCCCTCCCTTACCTCCTTCTCTGCACCCCTCCCTTACCTTCTCCTCTGCACCCCTCCCTTACCTTCTCCTCTGCACCCCTTCCTTACCTTCTCCTCTGCACCCCTCCCTTACCTTCTCCTCTGCACCCCTCCCTTACCTTCTCCTCTGCACCCCTCCCTTACCTTCTCCTCTGCACCCCTCCCTTACCTTCTCCTCTGCACCCCTCCCTTACCTTCTCCCTCTGCACCCCTCCCTTACCTCCCCCTCTGCACCCCTCCCTTACCTCCCCCTTCTCTGCACCCCTCCCTTACCTTCTCTACACCCCTCCCTTACCTCCTTCTCTGCACCCCTCCCTTACCTCCTCCTCTACACCCCTCCCTTACCTCCTCCTCTACACCCCTCCCTTACCTCCTCCTCTACACCCCTCCCTTACCTCCTTCTCTGCACCCCTCCCTTACCTCCTTCTCTGCACCCCTCCCTTACCTCCTCCTCTCTGCACCCCTCCCTTACCTCCTTCTCTGCACCCTCGCTAACCTCCTCCTCCTTTACACCCCTCCCTTACCGTCTCCTCGTCCGCACCCCCTCCCTTACAGTCTCCTCCTCCGCACCCCTCCCTTAGTCTCCTCCTCCGCACCCCTCCCTTAGTCTCCTCCTCCGCACCCCTCCCTTCCGTCTCCTCCTCTGCACCCCTCCCTTACCGTCTCCTCCTCTGCACCCCTCCCTTCCGTCTCCTCCTCTGCACCCCTCCCTTACCGTCTCCTCCTCTGCACCCCTCCCTTAGTCTCCTCCTCTGCACCCCTCCCTTCCCGTCTCCTCCTCTGCACCCCTCCCTTCCCTTCTCCTCCTCTGCACCCCTCCCTTCCTCCTCTGCACCCCTCCCTTCCCGTCTCTCCTCCTCTGCACCCCTCCCTTCCAGTCTCCCTCCTCTGCACCCTCCCTTCCAGTCTCCTCCTCTGCACCCCTCCCTTCCAGTCTCCTCCTCTGCACCCTTCCCTTCCTCTGCACCCCTCCCTTCCTCTCTCCTCCTCTGCACCCCTCCCTTCCTCTCTCCTCCTCTGCACCCTTCCCTTCCCCATCTGCACCCCTCCCTTCCAGTCTCCTCCTCTGCACCCCTCCCTTCCTCTCTCCTCCTCTGCACCCTTCCCTTCCTCTGCACCCCTCCCTTCCTCTCTCCTCCTCTGCACCCCTCCCTTCCTTACCTTCCTCTTCTGCACCCCTCCCTTACCTTCTCCTCCCCATCGGCACCCCTCCTTCAGCCTGTCCTTCCCTGAAGCAGTCCACAGCGGCAACAGTGACTCTTTCTAGACACTTATGGTCCCCTGGAGCCCACCCTGCCGTCTGTCTGTCTGTCTGTCTGTCTGTCTGTCTGTCTGTCTGTCTGTCTGTCTGTCTGTCTGTCTGTCTGTCTGTCTGTCTGTCTGTCTGTCTGTCTGTCTGTCTGTCTGTCTGTCTGTCTGTCTGTGTGTGTGTGCTCATTTGCACTCCAGATGTCCTTCATTTGATCCTTCCTTCCATCTTACCTTCTGGCCCCAAAATTATAATTTCAGTATGTATCCCTATGATTAAAAAGGTAGTCAAATAATTCTTATAGCATTACTCTTATAGAATTTCCACATTGGTGAGGATATTGGACATTTTATTAAAATTTTATTGGATAACACCTTGTTTTTAACCAGGACAGAATAATTTATAACTTCCTTTTTCTGACATAATATAGGCACAGCAGATCCCCTTAATCTATTGGACACTTAAATGTGCATTTAGAGGTCATGTAATTCAATACTCATCTTTAAAACAAAAGCAATTTAGGTCAAAAGAACTCATATTACCAAAGGAAATAGAGGGACAAACAGTACAGATAGCAATAAAAACTGTACCATAGAGGCACAGAATATGTTAAGAGGAAAAACTAAAATAAATGGAGGAACTTATTCAAGAAAGATCAAGTGTAATATTTGACAAAAAATACAGTGAACTGGATGGAATATGGGGAAAAATGCGCCACATTTTTTCATCTCAACCTAATTTAATGAAACTTACAAATGACGGAGTCCCCCATGATTCATCAAACAATATTTTGGAAGAGGGAGCAAAGTTGTCATGCCTGCTCCCGCTCTCCCTCTCTGGCACTCAAGGGCGCCAGGTTGCGCACACCTTCATTACGCACACCTGTAACCATCATTACGCGCATCAGCGCTCATTGGACTCACCTGCACTCCTTCACTTTGTTGATTGCCTTCCCTATTTTTGTCTGCTCCACCATTTGTTCCCTGTGTCAGCATTATTGTCATTATGTGTTCATGTCCAGACGCTGTCCTGTTCCATGTCCGTTGATATTAAATGTTCACTCCCTGTACCTGCTTCTCGTCTCTACCAGCGTCGATCCTTACAAAAGTACTCGTTTCAGTCTCCTCCATCCAACTTCTTGATGCAATTAAAGCCTTTGTGTCCGGGAAAACTCCAGGGCTGGATGGCATAACAGTTGAGGTACACCAAACCTTTTTTGATGTACTCAGAGGACCGTTATTTGCATGTTTTAACCACTCCTATAAAAATGGTAGATTATCAGATACTCAACTTACTTAAACAGGATCCAAATGGTAAATATAAAATCCAGTAAAAAAATTGGAGGCCCCTAACACTTCAGTGTTGTGATGTAAAGATTCTAGAAAAATTCATAGTGCATAGAATTATGAAGTTGAGCCTCCCAGGTGGCGCAGTGGCCTAAGGCACTGCTAGCTGTGCCACCAGAGATTCTAGGTTTGAGCCCAGGCTCTGTCGCAGTCGGCCGCGAACGGGAGGCTCATGGGGCGGCACACAATTGGCACAGCGTCGTCTGGGTTGGGGAGGGTTTGTCCGGCAGGGATATCCTTGTCTCATTGCGCACTAGCGACTCCTGTGTCATGCCTGTTGCAGTGCACACTGACCAGGTCTCCAGGTGTACCGTGTTTCCTCCGACACATTGTTGCGGCTTCCAGGTTGGATGTGCATTGTGTCAAGAAGCAGTGTGGCTTGGTTGGGTTGTTTTTCGGAGGACACATGGCTCTCGACCTTCGCCTCTCCCGAGTCCGTACGGGAATTGCAGCGATGAGACAAGACAGTAACTACCAATTGGGGAGAAAAAAGGGGTAAAATAAATAAATAAAATAATGATGAAGTTGTTGGATGTTATTCTTATTATGAAGTTGTTGGTATTCATAACCGATTTTGAAAAGTATTGATAAAGTATGCCTGGAATATTTACATTTTGTTAAATCTCTTATACACTGGGTTCAAGTTATGTATAGTAAGTCTAGGTGTAAAATAGTAAATAATGGCTACTTTTCAGAAAGTATTAAACTGTCAAGAGTAAAACAAGGTTGTACACTATTGGCATATCTATTTATTATGGCCATAGAAATGTTATCTATTCAAATCTGATCCAACAATAATATCAAGGGCTTAGAAATCCAGGGTTTAAAAAGCCGCCCCCTGTACCCGGACTTTGAACTACTCCCCTCTGGGCGCAGGTATAGGGCACCCGTCAGCAGGAAAAACACAACTAGACAATAATTTGTGCCAGGTGTGATATCCCTCCTCAATAGCTTGGGCTAATGTTCCTATGGACTCAGTAAGGCCAGCAGGCCAGTGTTCCTATTGACTCAGTAAGGCCAGCAGGCTAGTGTTCCTATTGACTCAGTAAGGCCAGCAGGCCAGTGTTCCTATTGACTCAGTAAGGCCAGCAGGCCAGTGTTCCTATTGACTCAGTAAGGCCAGCAGGCCAGTGTTCCTATTGACTCAGTAAGGCCAGCAGGCCAGTGTTCCTATTGACTCAGTAAGGCCAGCAGGCTAGTGTTCCTATTGACTCAGTAAGGCCAGCAGGCCAGTGTTCCTATTGACTCAGTAAGGCCAGCAGGCTAGTCTTTTTCCCAAAAATGTTTTATTGGTATGTAACGGTTATGAAAGTTGTATTGTCAATTTTGTTTAGTATTTAAACACCACTTTAAACATGCACATGACATTGCAACAAATTTTCCCGATTTGGGCCAATAAAGTCAGTAAGTATTGTACGATGATGATTCATGTTCATTTAAATTCACTATTTGGATCCCTCCACATCCTCATAGATGATCTAGATCAGTGGTAACAAGTGTTTTCTGGGTCAAGATCACTTTCGCAGTCAAAAGGCAAGCTGAGATCTACTGCTCAGATTATTATTTTACATTAACCCACACAAACAGTTGTAGGAATGATGTTTGGGCAGTAGGCCTTAGACATATCACAGAATACTGGCTGTATGATTGGCCTGCCAATATTGTTAATCAGACCATATTATATTTCAAAACTCGAGCTTTGATAACAAAATAGATCCGTTGGTTTAGCACTTGTGAGGCACTGTGGAGCATGAATTGAAATAATTCGCTTTTTTTTATTTTACTGGACTGATGGTACCTGCATCTGACCGTCAACGAGGTCAAATCACAACGTGGGTGATCTTCAGGTCGAAAAGTTGGAGCTCTTGAAAGATGCCGAGTTTCTGACGTGGAATTCCGAGTTCGATGACCGTTCAAAACGATCCTTCCTTTCCTCCGGTGAGACTGACCAGAGAGAAGGGACACCGTCTTCCACCAAATGGCGAAACCCGAGTCGCACCGCATCTGCCTCATGCACAAATTCATGTTTTTCCTATGACCAGAGAAAGTTAAATATTCCTTAATATTAAAATCGTCACGACGAGCTGCTAATAATAAAATGCAGGGCTATCGATACTTGGCCACTCATTCATTGCAGCTGCAGCCCGAGCGGAAGTACGGAGAAGCACGTTTTGTAACAGTGTTGAATATAAACTTAAACATGAACTCACTCAAAAACTGCAGATCTTTGCTGTATTCGTTGACAGGTCTCTCTATGGTCATGGTTTTAAAGGTTATTAAATCTTACGTAGGTTAGTAGCCTTTAAACTTGACTGTGGCCAGGGTCATGGAAGCTCTGTAGCCACGGTGATTTGAGCTATCCGATTGGGCAGCGCAGTAGATGCACTTGATTTAGTCACAGATTTGCCGGTCCGCCGGGTAGGCGGAGTTTGTCTCATGGGAACATTTCGCTTTCCCGGTGCGCAGGGCTTTTGAAACAAGTGATGAATTGCAATATTTACCTGGAGCCAACTCTGCAAATAGCTGCTGTGTGATTTAAAAGTCATAGTCAGTCGATCAATATAGTAATTCTCTCAGCAAAAATGTGTATCTTTAATTTACTATCTGTAGAAACTATGAGATTAGAAAGGTTCAGAACTTTTGTGAAACAGCCTGTGGCAAATAAAACTATGGTTTTCCGAGATAGATGGAGGGATAGCTGAAGGATGGGACTAAAAACGAACAAAAGACAACTATTGTAAAATATACTGTGTCTGTAAAATGCATATACAGTGCCTTCCGAAAGTTCAGACCCCTTCACTTTTCCACATTTTGTTACATACCAGCTTTATTCTAAAATTGATCAAATTGCTTGATACCCCATTATCACAAAGCAAAAGCAGGTTTTTAGACATTTTTGTTAATGTATGATTATTATTATTATTTTTAAATCACACAAGTATTCAGACCCTTTACTCAGTACTTTGTTGAAACACCTTTGGCAGTGATTACAGCATCAAGTCTTCTATGGTATGACTCTACAAGCTTGGTACACCTGTATGTGGGGAGTTTCTCCCATTCTTCTCTGCAGATCCTCTCAAGCTCTGTCAGGTTGGATGGGGAGAGTTGCTGCACAGCTATTTTCAGGACTCTCCAGAGATGTTCGATCGGGTTCAAGTCCGGGGTCTAGCTGGGCCACTCAAGGACATTCAGAGACCACTCCTGCACTGTCTTGGCTGTGTGCTTAGGGTCGTTGTCCTGTTGGAAGGTGAACCTTCGCCCCAGTCTGAGATCCTATGTGCTCTGGAGTAGGTTTTCATCAAGGATCACTCTGTACTTTGCTCTGTTCCTCTTTGCCTCGATCCTGACTAGTCTCCCAGTCCCTGCAGTTGAAAAACATCCCCACAGCATGTTGCTGCAACCACCATGCTTCACCGTAGGGATGGTGCCAGGTTTCCTCCAGACGTGGCGCATGGCATTTAGGCCAAAGATTCTTGTTCCTTATGTTCTGAGAGTCTTTAAGTGCATGTTGGAAAACTCCAAGCGGGCTGTCATGTGTATTTTACTGAGGAGTGGCTTCCATCCCGGCCACTCTACCATAAAGGCCTAATTGGTGGAGTGCTGCAGAGATGGTTATCCTTCTGGAAGGTTCTCCCATCTCCACAGAGGGACTATAGAGCTCTGTCAGATTGACCATCAGGTTCTTGGTCACCTCCCTGACCAAGGTCCTTCTCCCCCGATTGCTCAGTTTGGCCAGGCGCCAACTCTAGGAAGAGATGGCGGTTCTAAATATCTTCCATGTAAGAATGATGGAGGCCACTGTGTTCTTGGGGACCTTCAATGCTGCAGACATTTTTTGGTATTCTTCCCCAGATCTGTGCTTCGACACAATCCTGTCTCGGCGCTCAACGGACAATACCTTCGACCTCAGGGCTTGGTTTTGGCTCTGACATGAACTGTCAACTGTGTGCCTTTCCAAATCATGCCCAATCAATTGAATTTACCACAGGTGGACTCCAATGAAGTTGTAGAAACATCTCAAGGATGATCAATGCAAACAGGATGCACCTGAGCTCTGAGCTCAATTTCAAGCTGTTTTTTGCTTTTAATACATTTGGAAAATGTTCTAAAAATCTAATTTGTCATTATGAGGTATTGTGTGTAGATTGCTGAGGATTTTTTTTATTGAATCCATTTTAGAATAAGGCTATAACAAAACACAATTTGGAAAAACACCAGTCTCAACGTCAACAGCGAAGAGGCGACTCCGGGATGCTGGCCTTCTAGGCAGAGCTCCTCTGTCCAGTGTCTGTGTTCTTTTGCCCATCTTAATCTTCTATTTTCATTGGCCAGTCTGAGATATGGCTTTTTCTTTGCAACTCTGCCTAGAAGGCCAGCAACATGGAGTCACCTCTTCATTGTTGACGTTAAGACTGGTGTTTTGCGGCTACTATTTAATGAAGCTGCCAGTTGAAGACTTGTGAGGTGTCTGTTTCTCAAACTAGACACTCTAATGTACTTGTCCTTTCGCTCAGTTATGCATTGGGGTCTCCCACTCCTCTTTCTATTCTGGTTAGAGCCAGTTTGCGCTGTTCTGTGAAGGGAGTAGTACACAGCATTGTACGAGATATTCAGTCTCTTGGCAATTTCTCACATGGAATAGCCTTCATTTCTCAGAACAAGAATAGACTGACGAGTTTCAGAAGAAAGTTATTTGTTTCTGGCCATTTTGAGCCTGTAATCAAACCCTCAAATGCTGATGCTTCAGATACTTAACTAGTCTAAAGAAGGCCAGTTGTATTGCTTCTTTAAACAGAACAACAGATTTCAGCTGTGCTAACATAATTGCAAAAGGGTTTTCTAATGAACAATTAGCCTTTTAAAATGATAAACTTGGATTAGCTACCACAACGTGCCATTGGAACACAGGAGTGATGGTTGCTGATAATGGGCCTCTGTACACCTATGTAGATTTTCCATAATACAATTATCCGTTTCCAGCTACAATAGACATTTACAACATTAACAATGTCTACACTGTATTTCTGATCAATCTGATGTTATTTTAATGGACAAAAAAATGTGATTTTCTTTCAAAAACAAGGACATTTCTAAGTGACCCAAAACTTTTTAACGGTAGTGTATATATTTACAAAAAATATATATGGGGGATTGGAAATTATGCAGACAATTCCATTGATGGAAGCCACAATCTGTCTGCAATATTAAAGCTGATCTAACCCCCCCCCCCAGCCTCTGAGCAGCAGGGAGACGCAGGAGAGAAAACATCTTCTCTGGGTTAAATTGCCATCATCTGCATGGTAATTAGAATGTAAGCTAACGAGCAAAGACTCTCGGTCAGCTCCGAGACGAAAGGTGGCGAGACATGAAGGGTGAGGAGGGGTGAGGAGAGATCTCACTTCGACTTGGCCTGATGGAACTGTACTGAACAAGCAGTTCTAGAGCTCACCCATAGAGCTAGCATCTAACCCCATTTCTAAAGGCTAACTGTTAAGAGACGCTAATCTTAGATGACATCTTACTTACACAATCACTTATTACTTTGATGTCACTAAAGTAAGAAATAAGAAATTACATGGTAATGGTAACTGGCAACTCTTATCCAGGTTTCCCCAACTGGCAAGCCTGTGCGAATTTGGCCAATTTTCTGAGTTAAAAAAAGTATGTTTATTTAAATTAAATGTGTATTATTTATAATTTTTGTTGTTGGACATATAATACTGTACAAACACTAGGAAATCAGCTCCAAGTGATTTTAATTTCAGAAATCTCTTCCAAGTATTCCCAAGCAGAGGCATGTGATCGTATACAAATGTAAGCAAGGTTTGAAATTATGTTTTAGTCAAATATTAATTCTGTTAGGGCTTCTTGCAGTTAATTTGCAAATGATTTATTATTATGTTCCGAACCCACGACCATCCACTCAAGAAAAAAAAACATTGCCCATGGCTGAATTTATTTGACGATCCCTGTTCTAGTCTATTTTAAACACAGACGGAGGAGTCAAAAAAACTCTTGTTTCTCTTCCATTAGGGCTACCTGTCATCCCCATTACCTTTTCCTGATATGAAGAGACTGGATGGGCAGACGTGCTATGGTATGAGCATATTTGCTAGCAAAACCAAGGACTGCTAGTGTGAATTCCTCAGGGTCCTGTTAGATTCAGCCTCTCCTCTCCTCAATGAGACACACATAATGGGCACTAACCAGATCGTTTCCATCTGTTCTGTCCTCTTAGAAAACTGTTGGAGTAGAAAAGGATGATTTGCCACGGTAGAGTGTTGGTTACCACAGCTTCAGTATTTCTCTCATAGACCTACAATACAGTAAATGCCAGAAAAGTATTCTCTGGTGAGCATGTTTGGTAGGCCAAGTGATAGTCCATTAAGACTGAAGTGAGAGGGCCGTCCAGAGGATCCATCCTCTTTATCTAGGCAGAGATTTTGATGGGTGGAACCAATAAAGGACTCTTGGGATGATGTGTCAGATCTCACTACATCTCTGCATGACAATGTAGACACACACATACACACACTCATCAACTGTCAGATAGAATCTACTATAAGACATGTTCTCTCAGGTCAGCCCGCTGCTCCGCACACGCCACTGGCTTCCAGTCGAAGCTCGCATCCCCTACAAGACCATGGTGCTCACCTACAGACTAGCAAGAGGAACTGCCCCTCCCTACCTTCAGGCTGTGCTCAAACCCTACAACCCAACAGAAGCACTTCTGCCACCTCAGGTTTCTTGGCCCTCCCGCCCCTACCGGGGAGCAGCTCCCGCTCAGCCCAGTCCAAGCTCTTCTCTGTCCTGGCACCCCAATGGTGGAACCAGCTTCCCCATGAAGCTAGGACAGCAGAGTCCCTGCCCATCTTTCGAAAACATTTGAAACCCTACCTCTTCAAACATTATCTTAAATAATCATCCCCCTCACCTCGACCCCGCCCCCCCCAATTAAAAAAAAAAAAATATATATATATATATAAATATATATATATCCAGCACTTGACGTCCCCCCTTCTAGCTCTGACTCTACTCATAGCTACGTTATTGAGAAGCCTCAGACCTACTTCTAAGATGTCCTTCAATGAACCAAACTCAAGTGTGTGTGCACGCGCTTGCTTGCATGAGTGTGACGATCTGCGTGTGGACCAGGGGCCACAGCAACTGCAAATGCAAACAGCCTTGGGGTAAAAGCCCACAGTATCCTACTGGATAGAATGTATTAATATATAAATAATTGCAGCTGTCTTTTTAAAGTTCACTTGTTTTTCTGTAATAATTCAGTTGGCGTGCACACACACACACACACACACACACACACACACACACACACACACACACACACACACACACACACACACACACACACACACACACACGTGTTTTTGAGATAACATTAAATCAAAAGCCAGCTTCAGAATGACGTCACTCCAGCTGAATGTAAACTCCATGGGGTCTGGCTCCCTGCAGGGATTCAGCTCTGCCTCCGTGTAAAGCAGAGTTTCCCAACCCTGGTCCTCCACTACCCCCAACAGTACACATTTCTATTGTAACCCTGGACAAGCACACCTGATTATACTTGTCAACTAAGCCCAAGATTTTGTCATCAAGCCCAAGATGAATTGAATGAGATGTGTTTGTCAAAGGGCAACAGCAAAAGGGTGTACTGTTGGAGTTGGAAAACACTGGTGTAGAGCATACTGTCATCCTGAGTGGCGCAGTGGTCTAAGGCACTGCACCTCAGTGCTAGAGGCGTCACTACAGACCCTGGTTCGGTCCCGGGCTGTATCACAACTGGCCGTGATCGGGAATCCCATAGGGCGGCGCACAATTGGCCCAGTGTCGTCCGGGTTAGGGCAAGGTTTGGCCAGTGTAGGCCGTCATTGTAAAATAAGAATTTGTTCTTAACTGACTTACCTAGTTTAATCAAAAAAATTAAAATGCCTCAGCGTGATAACACTGGTGTAGAGGATCCTGTCATTACCTCAGCGTGATAACACTGGTGTAGAGGATCCTGTCATTACCTCAGCGTGATAACACTGGTGTAGAGGATCCTGTCATTACCTCAGCGTGATAACACTAGTGTAGAGGATCCTGTCGTTACCTCAGCGTGATAACACTGGTGTAGAGGATCCTGTCATTACCTCAGCGTGATAACACTGGTGTAGAGGATCCTGTCATTACCTCAGCGTGATAACACTGGTGTAGAGGATCCTGTCGTTACCTCAGCGTGATAACACTGGTGTAGAGGATCCTGTCATTACCTCAGCGTGATAACACTGGTGTAGAGGATCCTGTCGTTATCTCAGCGTGATAACACTGGTGTAGAGGATCCTGTCGTTACCTCAGCGTGATAACACTGGTGTAGAGGATCCTGTCATTACCTCAGCGTGATAACACTGGTGTAGAGGATCCTGTCATTACCTCAGCATGATAACACTGGCGTAGAGGATCCTCAGCGTGCTAACACGGGTGTAGAGGATCCTGTCATTATCCCAGCGTGATAACACTGGTGTAGAGGATCCTGTCATTACCTCAGCGTGATAACACTGGTGTAGAGGATCCTGTCATTACCTCAGCGTGATAACACTGGTGTAGAGGATCCTGTCGTTACCTCAGCGTGATAACACTGGTGTAGAGGATCCTGTCGTTACCTCAGCGTGATAACACTGGTGTAGAGGATACTGTCATTACCTCAGCGTGATAACACTGGTGTAGAGGATCCTGTCGTTACCTCAGCGTGATAACACTGGTGTAGAGGATCCTGTCAGCGTGATAACACTGGTGTAGAGGATCCTGTCATTACCTCAGCGTGATAACACTGGTGTAGAGGATCCTGTCGTTACCTCAGCGTGATAACACTGGTGTAGAGGATCCTGTCGTTACCTCAGCGTGATAACACTGGTGTAGAGGATCCTGTCATTACCTCAGCGTGATAACACTGGTGTAGAGGATCCTGTCGTTACCTCAGCCTGATAACACTGGTGTAGAGGATCCTGTCATTACCTCAGCGTGATAACACTGGTGTAGAGGATCCTGTCATTACCTCAGCGTGATAACACTGGTGTAGAGGATCCTGTCATTACCTCAGCGTGATATCAACTGCTGCCCATTCATCATCCACCCTCACAAAAAAAAAGAAAACACATTTTTTTCAAGATCACTCACAACACCTTTCTAGTAGAGCCCACTGGATACTGACACTGCATCATCACAATGTCATTTCTACAAATACTAGGTCTAACCACTGGACTGGTGACCACCACAGACACTCGGGACAAAGTTCCAACACGGTGTAAAACAGCTCTGAGATCTGTGACGGTATCACTGTACTGTAAATGCTGCTGTCACAGCAGAGACCCACAGGGCCATCATACAGTAGTACTTCATACATTATGCAGCATTCTAAGAAAAGGGGTCAATCATCAACAAGCACCAACTGAAAAATCCCGGACGAGGCGTGAAAGTGGCCAAACAAAGTTCCCTCTTTGGTCTGTGTGGATACTGTTGGCCTCTAAGCAGGGGACTGGCTCCTAATGCAGAGAGCTGAGACGTCAAAGGATGACTGACTACTTTAATTAGGAAAGAGGGGACCCCTGCGAAGATGAGTGAGGAGGATAGTGCCAACTAATAGCCCTGGAGGACTGGCTCTGACCCAAATACACTGGCCAACAAGCAAAGGTAAAGGACTGACTGGTGCACTGTACTGTAGCTGTTGGGAAAAGGGATCAAATGCCTCTAGACTAGAGTCAACAACAAAATGACAGAGGTACTATAGGTGGGAGGTGTCATGAATATGCCTGCCCACTGGTTACGTGTTTGGCCCCTGTCAGTTAAGGTTAGGTCAGGTTTTGGCTGTGGTCTGATGCAGTGAAATGAGGCTTGACCCAGGTCAAATCTTGGTTAATGCACTTTAAAGCTGTTGTGGTCTTTTATTGTGTAGATTGAGGTGGTTTTCAGCTAAGGCCGCTATTGTCTGTTGTCTGAAACAAGGAAGCAGGTTTGGCCTGTGTTGTTCAGTGCCAGGTGCTCCATGTTTTACGCCCACTGAATCTCTCACACTGACAGCTCCACAACATTGGTACCGTTCCATCCACATTACCATCTCTTTTCTATCCACCATCTCTGTGGTTCTTTGTCTCTCTTTATTGTCTCTCATCTTCATTCAATTGGCCTTTCTGGCTTTTTCAAATGAAACCCACTGACCTTTATCACCCTCACAGCCTCTAAAACGTTGCTCTTTCCCATGTTCTGTTTTCTCACTCTCTCGCCAATCGTTTCTCCGACTCTGTTTGTTTCCATTACATCTTTACTCAATCTCCATTTACGTCTGTCCATACACAGCTACACAGCTTTCTCCACAAGCCTGAGCTCTCCTCCCCGGCTGACCATAATAATAATAATAATATATGCCATTTAGCAGACGCTTTTATCCAAAGCGACTTACAGTCATGTGTGCATACATTCTACGTATGGGTGGTCCCGGGGGATCGAACCCACTACCCTGGCGTTACAAGCGCCATGCTCTACCAACTGAGCTACAGAAGGACCACACACACACACACACCTTTCTGTGACAGGCTCTGAAATGGAGGGAGGGCGCTCCACGTGGCTCACCAATCTGTTCATCATGTCTGTCATAAAGCAGAGACGCATTGGAGATGCTTTGACTCACCAACATTCAGACAAACTATGAATGGTAATATACAGATCCAGCCAACCCCCCCCCACACACACACACACAGGATTAACCACATGGTCTTACCGTGAAGCAGGGGATGCCTGTAACCAGTGAGTAGACCAGCAGTGGGGGTATCTTGCTGGTGTCATCCGGGCCGGGGTAGGGCTTGGAGAACGTCTTGTCGTAGCAGAAGAAGCCCTGGATGTGCACGGGGAACGTGTCTGTGTACTCAAAGTAGTACGCCAGGAGAACCGTCCCTGCCATGATCACCAGCTGGAAATAGAACATGATCTCCGCGTTAGGCAAGAAGAGGAGGAGGAGGTGGCGGAGGAGAGGAAGGAGGGAGAGTCAAGTCCCGGTTCCCCTCATCCACAGAGAGAGGCATAGGAGTGATGGGAGCGAGAGAGAGGTCCGGTGAAGAGATCAATAGAGGGAGAGAGCACCTACTGTAAGCCTGACCAGTGCAGCGGGAGACAGAGGAGTGTGTGTGTGTGAGAGAGAGAGAGAGAGAGAGAGAGAGAGAGAGAGAGAGAGAGAGAGAGAGAGAGAGAGAGAGAGAGAGAGAGAGAGAGAGAGAGAGAGAGAGACAGAGAAGGGAGCAATTACAGGGGAGAGGAGGAAGATGGAATAAAGACAGGAAAAATAGAATTCTACTACAACATGAAGAGAGAAAACAAAGAATATCAGAGAGCGAAAGAGAGACTGGGAGTGAGGAGGGTGAAAACAGTGTGAGGTACAGGGAGAACTGCTTGCATTGGTATCGGTGCCGGCGCGCCTGAGTCTACTATGGAGGAGAGGTGGGTGTATTTTTGGATGCTGTGTGTGAAGAGTAGTGTGAATGTGATCATAAGCATCCTCCAAACCAGTTATATGAGCTGACATCCCCTGTGACTGATTGATGTCTGACTCCAGGGTTTTTCTTATATAGGCAGATCCATGGATATCAGAGATAATAATACACTACTGAGATATCAACTCAAATGCAAGTCGTCCTACAGTTTTAAAAAAATATATGAAAATGGTGTCTACATGTTATATTTTCCCCCATATTGAATAGACCAAAATATACTTTTCCATTACCTTTTGTATCTCATGGAATGTACACTGTATGGTGGAATGGAGCTGCATCTGACTTAACTCAAATACACAAAACAAATCCTAGCTGTATGGCCTCGTTTATCAGGGAAGTGAAGGGATAGTAATAGCCCCTTTCCTTCCACTTAGCTAGGGACATGGTGCTGGGTGAGGGGACATGTTTCAGCTTCACACTCCCTTAGGATATTATCTGTGCTCCATCGCCCTATGACCATAGACACTGCAACACACACACACACACACACACACACACACACACACACACACACACACACACACACACACACACACACACACACACACTTATATATTTTTGGATTTGTTCAGAATCCTCTTCACTCTCTCCACCCTCCCTTGAGAGAGAGACATGTTATGCCATGTGCGGTTGTCATGGTGAAGAATGTAACGGTAGAGATGAGTTCACAATATTGTGTCATTTCATTTCCTCTCAACAGGATTTATGATTGCATAAAGCGTGAAGGTATAGTATATTTAGGTTAGCGTGATCTTGTCCTCATTCAGAATGATTCAAGGGAGAACATTGTAAGAGTAATGAAGACCAGCAGCATCACTGAAATATACATAAGAACTAAACATAAACTCATATACTTTATAAATGCCGTTATATTAAATTATACTGTTTATTAACTGTATGTTCTATACTAACAATGAGTATCCGGAATAGGTTTATGTTTAAGTAACACATCTGCAGTAGTGTAGCCTATTCCAGATACAACATTATCTTATCAATAATGATACCCAAAGCCTCTGATTTATTACATCCCAAGCCAATGTTATTCTCTCATTGTGTATCTTTATCCCCAACAGCCTGGAGAGAAACAGAGATATGTTGAAGTAGGAGTGAGTCATATCATTTCCCCGTACTATTATTTTACATATGATCTGGGAGAGATCTGGGTTGGATTTGAATCATTACATTCTGAGAACTGTCCATCTCACAGTAATGCATTTGAAAGACATCTGAGAAAATGTATGGCATTGTGTTATTAGCAGTAAGACACAGTTCAATAAGACACAGACATTATAAGACAGAATAAGACATTATTCCCATTCAGGTGGCCTCTTGTCCAAATCCAGTGGTGGGTTTGTTGTTTTTTTTTTGTGCCAAGTCTCACTTTCATCAGACTCGTTGGACCGGTGATGTTCAGACACATTATGTACACCCTGACCTCTCTCTCTCTCTCTCTCTCTCTCTCTCTCTCTCTCTCTCTCTCTCTCTCTCTCTCTCTCTCTCTCTCTCTCTCTCTCTCTCTCTCTCTCTCTCTCTCTCTCTCTCTCTCTCTCTCTCTCTCTCTCTCTCTCTCTCTCTCTCTCTCTCTCTCTCTCTCTCTCTCTCTCTCTCTCTCTCTCTCTCTCTCTCTCTCTCTCTCTCTCTCTCTCTCTCTCTCTCTCTCTCTCTCTCTCTCTCTCTCTCTCTCTCTCTCTCTCTCTCTCTCTCTCTCTCTCTCTCTCTCTCTCTCTCTCTCTCTCTCTCTCTCTCTCTCTCTCTCTCTCTCTCTCTCTCTCTCTCTCTCTCTCTCTCTCTCTCTCTCTCTCTCTCTCTCTCTCTCTCTCTCTCTCTCTCTCTCTCTCTCTCTCTCTCATCTGCTTGTATCTGACTGGTCCAGCTGTGCTGCTGTCAGAGCTCATGTCAACCAATCCCTGGTCAGTCATAATTCGTAACCTGTGATTGGATGGTCACAATGTGAAACATGGCAGTACTGTTTACAATGTGGGCCGGTCCCATTTAATATAGGCCAGTATGAAAAAAATCATTTAAAAAGGGGCAGAATAGTTAAAAAAATATAGACTTTGAGGTCAAAATAACACTCTGAAATTGTGAAAATGATAATGCACTTACTGTATAAGAGCTGTTGAAAAGAAATCATGGAATTTCAGCCTGTTCAGTTGGGATGGTGTTGTTTTTTTCAGGAAATGATGGCTCCGTTAGCCTGGAGGAAGAATTTGCACACTGCAGAGTGACAGGCACCTCTTCTCCTCTATCCTAAGATCATTAAGTGTTAATTGATGTGGACCTAGCTGAGGACCACCCGCAGAGCGCAGCGCCCAACTAGAACGCTCTTCCTTTATTCTTAGTCACACACTTCTGGGTCGTGGCCAGAGACTATCTAATGTGATGATGAATGTTTGAACAGTGTGTCCTCTTCATTAAGCATGTTTCAGAAGACTGAACAGTTTAAAAGATCTACATTTGAAACTATTCTGTTTCCGAGCCTAAGCAAGTGGACATTCGCTCAGGTATCCTGACTGTGGTTATACAGTTATACAACTATGTTCTCCTGATCAGGTGTTTTCCAGGGAGCTATTGTGCTCGCTAGTCCCACTTTAGTGTTGTTCTAGCGCTGTTATGTGTTGTTTTTGGTGGAATCGTTTCAAAATTACCTGCATCCCTCGCAGAGAGATACTTTTCTTGCTTGGGATCTTGCATTGTTAGCACTCAAACACAGGGGGACATAATTGTCATTACCTTCAATGACCACAGTTTGAGTAGCAGTCGTGACACCCACACTGCTGAACACAGTTACCCTGTCGTTCCCCTTTTCAACAAAGGCTGGCCTGTCATGCACATCCTCACAGCACCAGTATTCAAAATGACACAGACAGGAAGCAATTTAGCCTTTTTCTGAAAATACTGTTCCACCTTGCTTAAGTATGAAGTTAGGAATTTCACATTGTGTGTATATATTTTCCTTTCAACATGTCCCATGTCCCTGTCTTTCTTCATCTTCCTCATATCTTAACCTTTTACTTTCCCCTCTCTCAACCCCCTGATTCACCTCCTAAAATACTCTTTCTCCCCTCAGTCTCCCCTCAGGTTTCACTGTTCTCCACGTCTCCTCCCCTCGTATTTTCCCAGCTGTTCTCTAGCATAGAATGCTTTAACTGTGGTGAATATTTCATAGCTGTACATCTGTGTTCAGGACAGACCAGAAAGACATAAAGTTCTTAAAGACACCATTTAGACTATGCCAATAAACTCAGGGAATACTCCATCACTCTCACCCCAAGCTTCCAGATAAAACATGTATCATAGTCCTAACTCCACATCCTAATCCTAATCCTTGGGTGTAATCCCAAATCTTTTCTTTTGTCCCTTTCATTTAAAAAAATGATTGTAATCCATGTTCCCTATAATAATGATACAAGAACTCAGATCAAGACTGGGTTGGTAAGGCCCGCTGTTGACACTGAATGTACAGAACATTAGGAACACCTTACTAATACTGCGTCGCACCTCCTTTTGCCCTCAGAAAGCGTTGATTCGTTGGGCCATGGACTCTACAAGGTGTCAAAAGGGTTCCACATGGATACTGGCCCATTTTGACACCAAGTTAGTTGTGCTTCCTACAGTTGGGTCAAATTGGCTGGATGTTATTTGGGTGGTGGCCCATTCTGGTACACACAATAATTGGTGAAGCGTGAAAAACCCAGCAGCACTGCAGTTCTTGACACACTCAAACTGGTACGCCTAGCACCTACTACCATACCCCGTTCAAAGGCACTTAAATATTTTGTCTTGCCAATTCACCCTTTGAATGACATACATACACAATCCATGAAGGCTTAAAAATCCTTCTTTAGCCTGTCTCCTCCCCTTCATGTAAACTGATTTAAATGGAGCGAGTGGTCGCATCTGCACTTCGCTCCCGCGGGTAGTATAACTTTTTCATTATATTTCATTATATCACAACGGTTTGATTTGTCTAATCTTAGCAATTTCTTCTCAGCTAGCTACATAGCCGTCTTTGTATCAAAGATAATTGCGTAATTATCGTATTTCGCCGTCCTAACGTAGTCTTCACTAGCCAGCTAGCTAACGTCCACTGATTAGCTGCACTGGAGAAACTATTACACTCAACTGAACGACTTCATTAGTGTAGTGTTAGCTAGCTACATAGCTGTCTTTGCTGTCTTCGTATCATCGTATCCAAGATAATTGTGTTGTTTAGGTTTAGAGTGTGTAGTCTTAGAGCGATTATCTTAATTTACCGAGGTTAGCTAGCCAGCTATTTGTCGTCCTTAACGTAGGTGACTCTGCTAGCTAGCCAACGCTAGCCAACGTCTTCTGTATAGAACTCAACTACCCGGTCGCATTCACAGGTAGTATCACATTTTCACTTCATTTCATTACAGTACAACGGTTTGATTTGTTTGATCGTAGCTAGCTACTTAGCTAGCTACATAGCCGTCTTTGTATTTAAGATAATTGTGTAGTCTAGAGCGATTTTCTAGGTTCGCTAGCCAGCTATTGTCGTTCTTTTAATGCAACATAACGTAAACAACACTGCTAGCTAGCCAGCTAGCCCCCGAATAGCAACACTGCAGAAACTATTACACTCAACGGAACGACTTGATTAGTGTAGTGTCAACAACGCACCCACTGCCAGCTGGCCTACTTCAGCAGTACTGTATCATTTTAATCATTTTAGTCAATAAGATTCTTGCTACGTAGCTTAACTTTCTGAACATTCGAGACGTGTAGTCCACTTGTCATTCCAATCTCCTTTGCATTAGCGTAGCCTCTTCTGTAGCCTGTCAACTATGTGTCTGTTTATCCCTGTTCTCTCCTCTCTGCACAGACCATACAAACGCTCCTCACCGCGTGGCCGCGGCCACCCTACTCTGGTGGTCCCAGCGCGCACGACCCACGTGGAGTTCCAGGTCTCCGGTAGCCTCTGGAACTGCCAATCTGCGGTCAACAAGGCAGAGTTCATCTCAGCCTATGCCTCCCTCCAGTCCCTCGACTTCTTGGCACTGACGGAAACATGGATCACCACAGACAACACTGCTACTCCTACTGCTCTCTCTTCGTCCGCCCACGTGTTCTCGCACACCCCGAGAGCGTCTGGTCAGCGGGGTGGTGGCACCGGATCCTCATCTCTCCCAAGTGGTCATTCTCTCTTTCTCCCCTTACCCATCTGTCTATCGCCTCCTTTGAATTCCATGCTGTCACAGTTACTAGCCCTTTCAAGCTTAACATCCTTATCATTTATCGCCCTCCAGGTTCCCTCGGAGAGTTCATCAATGAGCTTGATGCCTTGATAAGCTCCTTTCCTGAGGACGGCTCACCTCTCACAGTTCTGGGCGACTTTAACCTCCCCACGTCTACCTTTGACTCTTTCCTCTCTGCCTCCTTCTTTCCACTCCTCTCCTCTTTTGACCTCACCCTCTCACCTTCCCCCTACTCACAAGGCAGGCAATACGCTCGACCTCATCTTTACTAGATGCTGTTCTTCCACTAACCTCATTGCAACTCCCCTCCAAGTCTCCGACCACTGCCTTGTATCCTTTTCCCTCTCGCTCTCATCCAACACCTCCCACACTGCCCCTACTCGGATGGTATCGCGCCGTCCCAACCTTCGCTCTCTCTCCCCCGCTACTCTCTCCTCTTCCATCCTATCATCTCTTCCCTCCGCTCAAACCTTCTCCCACCTATCTCCTGATTCTGCCTCCTCAACCCTCCTCTCCTCCCTCTCTGCATCCCTTGACTCTCTATGTCCCCTATCCTCCAGGCCGGCTCGGTCCTCCCTCCCGCTCCGTGGCTCGATGACTCATTGCGAGCTCACAGAACAGGGCTCCGGGCAGCCGAGCGGAAATGGAGGAAAACTCGCCTCCCTGCGGACCTGGCATCCTTTCACTCCCTCCTCTCTACATTTTCCTCCTCTGTCTCTGCTGCTAAAGCCACTTTCTACCACGCTAAATTCCAAGCATCTGCCTCTAACCCTAGGAAGCTCTTTGCCACCTTCTCCTCCCTCCTGAATCCTCCGCCCCCCCCCTCCTCCCTCTCTGCAGATGACTTCGTCAACCATTTTGAAAAGAAGGTCGACGACATCCGATCCTCGTTTGCTAAGTCAAACGACACCGCTGGTTATGCTCACACTGCCCTACCCTGTGCTCTGACCTCTTTCTCCCCTCTCTCTCCAGATGAAATCTCGCGTCTTGTGACGGCCGGCCGCCCAACAACCTGCCCGCTTGACCCTATCCCCTCCTCTCTTCTCCAGACCATTTCCGGAGACCTTCTCCCTTACCTCACCTCGCTCATCAACTCATCCCTGACCGCTGGCTACGTCCCTTCCGTCTTCAAGAGAGCGAGAGTGGCACCCCTTCTGAAAAAACCTACACTCGATCCCTCCGATGTCAACAATTACAGACCAGTATCCCTTCTTTCTTTTCTCTCCAAAACTCTTGAACGTGCCGTCCTTGGCCAGCTCTCCCGCTATCTCTCTCTGAATGACCTTCTTGATCCAAATCAGTCAGGTTTCAAGACTAGTCATTCAACTGAGACTGCTCTCCTCTGTATCACGGAGGCGCTCCGCACTGCTAAAGCTAACTCTCTCTCCTCTGCTCTCATCCTTCTAGATCTATCGGCTGCCTTCGATACTGTGAACCATCAGATCCTCCTCTCCACCCTCTCCGAGTTGGGCATCTCCCTCGGCGCGCCCACGCTTGGATTACCTGACAGGTCGCTCCTACCAGGTGGCGTGGCGAGAATCTGTCTCCTCACCACGCGCTCTCACCACTGGTGTCCCCCAGGGCTCTGTTCTTGGCCCTCTCCTATTCTCGCTATACACCAAGTCACTTGGCTCTGTCATAACCTCACATGGTCTCTCTTATCATTGCTATGCAGACGACACACAATTAATCTTCTCCTTTCCCCTTCTGATGACCAGGTGGCGAATCGCATCTCTGCATGTCTGGCAGACATATCAGTGTGGATGACGGATCACCACCTCAAGCTGAACCTCGGCAAGACGGAGCTGCTCTTCCTCCCGGGGAAGGACTGCCCGTTCCATGATCTCGCCATCACGGTTGACAACTCCATTGTGTCCTCCTCCCAGAGCGCCAAGAACCTTGGCCTGATCCTGGACAACACCCTGTCGTTCTCAACCAACATCAAGGCGGTGGCCCGTTCCTGTAGGTTCATGCTCTACAACATCCGCAGAGTACGACCCTGCCTCACACAGGAAGCGGCGCAGGTCCTAATCCAGGCACTTGTCATCTCCCGTCTGGATTACTGCAACTCGCTGTTGGCTGGGCTCCCTGCCTGTGCCATTAAACCCCTTCAACTCATCCAGAACGCCGCAGCCCGTCTGGTGTTCAACCTTCCCAAGTTCTCTCACGTCACCCCGCTCCTCCGTTCTCTCCACTGGCTTCCAGTTGAAGCTCGCATCCGCTACAAGACCATGGTGCTTGCCTACGGAGCTGTGAGGGGAACGGCACCTCAGTACCTCCAGGCTCTGATCAGGCCCTACACCCAAACAAGGGCACTGCGTTCATCCACCTCTGGCCTGCTCGCCTCCCTACCACTGAGGAAGTACAGCTCCCGCTCAGCCCAGTCAAAACTGTTCGCTGCCCTGGCCCCCCAATGGTGGAACAAACTCCCTCACGACGCCAGGACAGCGGAGTCAATCACCACCTTCCGGAGACACCTGAAACCCCACCTCTTTAAGGAATACCTAGGATAGGATAAGTAATCCCTCTCGAAAGTTTTAGATGCACTATTGTTAAGTGACTGTCCCACTGGATGTCATAAGGTGAATGCACCAATTTGTAAGTCGCTCTGGATAAGAGCGTCTGCTAAATGACTTAAATGTAATGTAAATGTAAATGTAAAGTGGGTTTAACAAGTGGCATCGATAAGGGATCATAGCTTTCACCTGGATTAACCTGGTCAGTCTACATTGTGTCATGGAAAGAACACATGTTCCTAATGTTTTGTACACTCAGTGTATCTCCCTAAAGAGTAGATAATATACTATTCCTGACCTGTGTGCCTGCCATTCATGTGTAAGCAGGCCTGTAAACAACCTATGTCATGTATGTTAAATGATGATTTGTGAATGTTATGGGGGATTACAGATGTAGGATCTTAATTTGAGCCAGTTTTCAGCAGCAGGAAAATAATCCTGCAGCAACAGAAAATGTGAATCATTATGTGGACATTTTTGTAGGGGTTGATACATTTTTCATTAGAGAAAATCAATTCTGACATTTTTAAGTGGTAATGACAAACTTTAGAAGCCTTTTTAAGACTCAAATACACTTTGCAAGTTTGCATTTCCTGCTGGACAGAAAAATTCTCGGCATCAAAAGAATGAGGAAATTAAGATCCTACATCTGTAGAGATGCCGTTTGCTTTTCTCTGCCTCCATGTATGATGCATTCTCTCCCTCCATCTTACAGTACACGGTCTAACCTTACTCCATCGCTCTGCTGACAGACCTCACCCCCTACTGAGAGGACAACTTTGCAGATGGACTCCCATGCTGAGTGGATAAGACTGTGTAGCGTGATGCTCACTACCACTGACCACCATACTCTAACACAGGGTCAGCTGAAATATTTGTACATAGTTTTGTCTCAACGTACAGTATGTTTTTCTCAGGAGGAATAGCCATGTCCCTTGGTGCTGCTAAAGCAGTGTGCTCTGAAAGAGCAGTTTTGTGTTTAGCTGGGTGGGGTGGGCGGGTTCAGATGGAGAGCTGGGCACAAGGGCCCACGTCAAACACATGCTGTCCATTAAGAGCCCCCAACAGCCTTCCACTCTACTGCCATCACACACGCTACACTGAACCGCCCAGACATGACAGGAGACATGGGGAGAGAGGAGGAGGAATGCAGGGAACAGGTGCAGGACTAGGGGTGGTGGTGGTAGTAGCAGAAGTCCCCTCTCTCCCACTTCCACAGTCACAAAAATAACATTCACTAAGGACCAGGTCCAACGGTGAGGGTAGAGGGCACAATAACAGATGATTTTATGATTCACTAAGGACCAGGTCCAACGGCGAGGGTAGAGGGCACAATAACAGATGATAATATGATTCACTAAGGACCAGGTCCAACGGTGAGGGTAGAGGGCACAATAACAGATGATTTTATGATTCACTAAGGACCAGGTCCAACGGTGAGGGTAGAGGGCACAATAACAGATGATAATATGATTCACTAAGGACCAGGTCCAACGGTGAGGGTAGAGGGCACAATAACAGATGATAATATGATTCACTAAGGACCAGGTCCAACGGTGAGGGTAGAGGGCACAATAACAGATGATAATATGATTCACTAAGGACCAGGTCCAACGGTGAGGGTAGAGGGCACAATAACAGATGATAATATGATTCACTAAGGACCAGGTCCAACGGTGAGGGTAGAGGGCACAATAACAGATGATTTTATGATTCACTAAGGACCAGGTCCAACGGTGAGGGTAGAGGGCACAATAACAGATGATAATATGATTCACTAAGGACCAGGTCCAACGGTGAGGGTAGAGGGCACAATAACAGATGATTTTATGATTCGCTGCTCTGGCCCCCCAATGGTGGAACAAACTCCCTCACGACGCCAGGACAGCGGAGTCAATCACCACCTTCCGGAGACACCTGAAACCCCACCTCTTTAAGGAATACCTAGGATAGGATAAGTAATCCCTCTCACCCCCCCCCCTTTAAGATTTAGATGCACTATTGTAAAGTGACTGTTCCACTGGATGTCATAAGGTGAATGCACCAATTTGTAAGTCGCTCTGGATAAGAGCGTCTGCTAAATGACTTAAATGTAAATGTAAATGTAATTCACTAAGTACCAGGTCCAACGGTGAGGGTAGAGGGCACAATAACAGATGCTTTTATGATTCACTAAGTGTGTAGATTAAAGAAAATTCCCTTCAACTTGCTTACCTTACCCTGTGTGCATACACGTGTTTGTGTGTGTGTGTTGGTGTGTGTGTGTGTTGGTGTGTGTTGGTGTGTGTGTGTTGGTGTGTGCTGAATCACATGTTGAGCTGGGAGGCTCCTCTGTAACTGACTGTATAGTGGGCTGGGAGGGGGGCTCAAATGGACGTTGTGTAACCTTTAAAAACACACACCCCTCTCCAGGGTACTGACCAATGCATGTGGAGAAGAGAGATCACTCCTGCCCTCCACACTATAAGACACGATGCAAAGACACAGAGACAGTTGTCACTGGCATCCTCAGTCTAAGGAGTTGGTGTTGCCCTCATTACATACAACTTAATATACTCCTATTGTGTGTCAACAACAACATCTCTCCTAGGTAGATGTTCCCATCCATGCAGCTGACAGCAGGTCAGTGTTAATTATAGCTCAGCTACAGACTACAGTAGAGTTGGCAGGGCTGTGGTCTAATCCTGATCTCAGGCCTGTGCCAGACAAACAGGTGAGCTGAATGGGAGATTTGTGAGGCTGGAATGGAGATATTTGTCTTCAATCAATCTATACTCTTAATTTTCTTTCATCCTTTCTCTTCATTTCTTTCATAAGATCCATCTCAACATCTATCAGACTCACATGTTGAATAGCTAGCAACATTAAAGATAGTACTTTTTGCTCATTCTGCCAGCCAGCAGCTGATCATGTGACTATTTGACAGAGCAGATAATAGTCAATAGAAACGTGTGAGTGTGAGAGAAAACAATGTACTGAGCAAATGTCAAATTGGCTTTTTACCAAATTACCGTACAACAGACCATGTATTCACCCTGCACACCCTAATTGACAACCAAACAAACCAAAACAAAGGCAAAGTATTCTCATGCTTTGTTGATTTCAAAAAAAGCCTTCGACTCAATCTGGCATGAGGGTCTGCTATACAAACTGATGGAAAGTGGTGTTGGGGGTAAAACATATGACATTATAAAATCCATGTACACAAACAACAAGTGTGCGGTTAAAATTGGCAAAAAACACACACATTTCTTCACACAGGGTCGTGGGGTTAGACAGGGATGCAGCTTAAGCCCCACCCTCTTCAACATATATATCAACGAATTGGCGCGGGCACTAGAAAAGTCTGCAGCACCCGGCCTCCCCCTGCTAGAATCCGAAGTCAAATGTCTGCTGTTTGCTGATGATCTGGTGCTTCTGTCACCAACCAAGGAGGGCCTACAGCAGCACCTAGATCTTATGCACAGATTCTGTCAGACCTGGGCCCTGACAGTAAATCTCAGGAAGACCAAAATAATGGTGTTCCAAAAAAGGTCCAGTCACCAGGACCACAAATACAAATTCCATCTAGACACTGTTGCCCTAGAGCACACAAAAAAACTATACATACCTTGGCCTAAACATCAGCGCCACAGGTAACTTCCACAAAGCTGTGAACGATCTGAGAGACAAGGCAAGAAGGGCATTCTATGCCATCAAAAGAAACAAATTTCAACATACCAATTAGGATTTGGCTAAAACTACTTGAATCAGTCATAGAGCCCATTGCCCTTTATGGTTGTGAGGTCTGGGGCCCGCTCACCAACCAAGACTTCACAAAATGGGACAAACACCAAATTGAGACTCTGCACGCAGAATTCTGCAAAAATATCCTCCGTGTACAACGTAAAACACCAAATAATGCATGCAGAGCAGAATTAGGCCGATACCCACTAATTATCAAAATCCAGAAAAGAGCCGTTAAATTCTACAACCACCTAAAAGGAAGCGATTCACAAACCTTCCATAACAAAGCCATCACCTACAGAGAGATGAACCTGGAGAAGAGTCCCCTAAGCAAGCTGGTCCTGGGGCTCTGTTCACAAACACAAACACACCCTACAGAGCCCCAGGACAACAGCACAATTAGACCCAACCAAATCATGAGAAAACAAAAAGATAATTACTTAACACATTGGAAAGAATTAACAAAAAAACAGAGCAAACTAGAATGCTATTTGGCCCTACACAGAGTATACAGCGGCAGAATACCTGACCACTGTGACTGACCCAAAATTAAGGAAAGCTTTGACTATGTACAGACTCAGTGAGCATAGCCTTGCTATTGAGAAAGGCCGTAGGCAGACATGGCTCTCAAGAGAAGACAGGCTATGTGCTCACTGCCCACAAAATGAGGTGGAAACTGAGCTGCACTTCCTAACCTCCTGCCCAATGTATGACCATATTAGAGAGACATATTTCCCCCAGATTACACAGATCCACAAAGAATTCGAAAACAAATCCAATTTTGAAAAACTCCCATATCTTTTGGGTGAAATTCCACAGTGTGCCATCACAGCAGCAAGATTTGTGACCTGTTGCCACGAGAAAAGGGCAACCAGTGAAGAACAAACACCATTGTAAATACAACCCATATTTATGCTTATTCATTTTATCTTGTGTCCTTTAACTATTTGTACATTGTATATATATATATATATATAATATGACATTTGTAATGATCTTTACTGTTTTTAAACTTCTGTATGTGTAATGTTTACTGTTAATTTTTGTTGTTTTTCACTTTATA
>NW_025747025.1:0-17500 GCF_021184085.1 Oncorhynchus gorbuscha
GGAGCTCAGTCCCAGTGATGTACTGGGCTGTATACACTACCCTCTGACACCGCCTGGTATAGAGGTCCTGGATGGCAGGGAGCTCAGTCCCAGTGATGTACTGGGCTGTCCACACCACCCTGTGTAGGGCCTTGCTGTCATGCCCTGATCTGTTTCACCTGTTCCTGTTATTGTCTCCACCCCCTCCAGGTGTCTTGTTTTTCCCTGTGTATTTATCCCTGTGTTTCCTGTCTCTCTGTACCAGTGTATTTATCCCTGTGTTTCCCGTCTCTCTGTACCAGTGTATTTATCCCTGTGTTTCCTGTCTCTCTGTACCAGTGTATTTATCCCTGTGTTTCCTGTCTCTCTGTACCAGTGTATTTATCCCTGTGTTTCCTGTCTCTCTGTACCAGTGTATTTATCCCTGTGTTTCCTGTCTCTCTGTACCAGAGTATTTATCCCTGTGTTTCCCGTCTCTCTGTACCAGTGTATTTATCCCTGTGTTTCCCGTATCTCTGTACCAGTGTATTTATCCCTGTGTTTCCTGTCTCTCTGTACCAGTGTATTTATCCCTGTGTTTCCTGTCTCTCTGTACCAGAGTATTTATCCCTGTGTTTCCCGTCTCTCTGTACCAGTGTATTTATCCCTGTGTTTCCTGTCTCTCTGTACCAGTGTATTTATCCCTGTGTTTCCTGTCTCTCTGTACCAGTGTATTTATCCCTGTGTTTCCTTTCTCTCTGTACCTGTCATGCAGGTGATAGAGGACCCAAAAGCGACTTAACAGAAACAGAGTTTATTCAAGTCCAAACAGGGAATAACAGAAATCCTCTAGTCTGTAGAGGGGAATAACAAGAGAAGCGGCCACAGACTGCAGGTCGCTTCGGGTAGGCGCAGGCCGTAGTTGACAGAGACACCTGCTCACACGCAGCATCTGATGAAGGCAAAAAACACGACAGGACAGGGCGAAACACAATCACAGCACGGTGAATACTAAACAAGGAACCGACGGGACAGGAACGGAACACAAAGGAATAAATAGGGACTCTAATCAGGGGAAAGGATCGGGAACAGGTGTGGGAAGACTAAATGATGATTAGGGGAATAGGAACAGCTGGGAGCAGGAACGGAACGACAGAGAGAAGAGAGAGCGAGAGAGTGAGAGGGGAGGGGAGAGAGAGGGATAGAAAGGGGAAAGAACCCAATAAGACCAGCAGAGGGAAACGAACAGAATGGGGAGCACAGGGACAAGACATGATAATAAATGACAAACATGACAGTACCCCCCCACTCACCGAGCGCCTCCTGGCGCACTCGAGGAGGAATCCTGGCGGCAACGGAGGAAATCATCGATGAGTGAACGGTCCAGCACGTCCCGAGACGGAACCCAACTCCTCTCCTCAGGACCGTAACCCTCCCAATCCACTAAGTATTGGTGACCCCGTCCCCGAGAACGCATGTCCATGATCTTATGTACCTTGTAAATAGGTGCGCTCTCGACAAGGACGGGAGGGGGGAGGGAAGACGAACGGGGGTGCGAAGAAAGGGCTTAACACAGGAGACATGGAAGACAGGATGGACGCGACGAAGATGTCGCGGAAGAAGCAGTCGCACAGCGACAGGATTGACGACCTGGGAGACACGGAACGGACCAATGAACCGCGGAGTCAACTTACGAGAAGCTGTCGTAAGAGGAAGGTTGCGAGTGGAAAGCCACACTCTCTGGCCGCAACAATACCTTGGACTCTTAATCCTGCGTTTATTGGCGGCTCTCACAGTCTTCCCCGCAGACAAAGGCAGACCGGTAATGAAGCCTAAGGCGATGTGAGACCATGGTCGAGAAGGAATGGGGAGCGGTCTGAGACGACCGGCAGGAGGAGAGTTACCCGACTTAGTCTGCGCGCAGTCCGAACAAGCAGCCACGAAACGGCGCGTGTCACGCTCCTGAGTCGGCCACCAAAAGCGCTGGCGAATAGACGCAAGAGTGCCTCGAACACCGGGATGACCAGCTAACTTGGCAGAGTGAGCCCACTGAAGAACAGCCAGACGAGTGGAAACAGGAACGAAAAGGAGGTTACTAGGACAAGCGCGCGCGACGCAGTGTGCGTGAGTGCTTGCTTAACCTGTCTTTCAATTCCCCAGACTGTTAACCCGACAACACGCCCATAAGGAAGAATCCCCTCGGGATCAGTAGAAGCCACAGAAGAACTAAACAGACGGGATAAGGCATCAGGCTTGGTGTTCTTGCTACCCGGACGGTAAGAAATCACAAACTCGAAACGAGCGAAAAACAACGCCCAACGAGCTTGACGGGCATTAAGTCGTTTGGCAGAACGGATGTACTCAAGGTTCTTATGGTCTGTCCAAACGACAAAAGGAACGGTCGCCCCTCCAACCACTGTCGCCATTCGCCTAGGGCTAAGCGGATGGCGAGCAGTTCACGGTTACCCACATCATAGTTGCGCTCAGATGGCGACAGGCGATGAGAAAAATAAGCGCAAGGATGAACCTTATCGTCAGACTGGAAGCGCTGGGATAGAATGGCTCCCACGCCTACCTCTGAAGCGTCAACCTCGACAATGAATTGTCTAGTGACGTCAGGAGTAACGAGGATAGGAGCGGACGTAAAACGTTCTTTTAGAAGATCAAAAGCTCCCTGGGCGGAACCGGACCACTTAAAACACGTCTTGACAGAAGTAAGAGCTGTGAGAGGGGCAGCAACTTGACCGAAATTACGAATGAAACGCCGATAGAAATTAGCGAAACCTAAAAAGCGCTGCAACTCGACACGTGACCTTGGAACGGGCCAATCACTGACAGCTTGGACCTTAGCGGAATCCATCTGAATGCCTTCAGCGGAAATAACGGAACCGAGAAAAGTGACGGAGGAGACATGAAAAGAGCACTTCTCAGCCTTTACGTAGAGACAATTCTCTAAAAGGCGCTGTAGAACACGTCGAACGTGCTGAACATGAATCTCGAGTGACGGAGAAAAATCAGGATATCGTCAAGATAGACAAAAACAAAAATGTTCAGCATGTCTCTCAGAACATCATTAACTAATGCCTGAAAAACAGCTGGCGCATTGGCGAGACCGAACGGCAGAACCCGGTACTCAAAATGCCCTAACGGAGTGTTAAACGCCGTTTTCCACTCGTCCCCTCTCTGATGCGCACGAGATGGTAAGCGTTACGAAGGTCCAACTTAGTAAAGCACCTGGCTCCCTGCAGAATCTCGAAGGCTGATGACATAAGGGGAAGCGGATAACGATTCTTAACCGTTATGTCATTCAGCCCTCGATAATCCACGCAGGGGCGCAGAGTACCGTCCTTCTTCTTAACAAAAAGAACCCCGCCCCGGCCGGAGAAGAAGAAGGCACTATGGTACCGGCGTCAAGAGACACAGACAAATAATCCTCGAGAGCCTTACGTTCGGGAGCCGACAGAGAGTATAGTCTACCTCGAGGAGGAGTGGTCCCCGGAAGGAGATCAATACTACAATCATACGACCGGTGAGGAGGAAGGGAGTTGGCTCGGGACCGACTGAAGACCGTGCACAGATCATGATATTCCTCCGGCACTCCTGTCAAATCGCCAGGTTCCTCCTGAGAAGTAGGGACAGAAGAAACGGGAGGGATGGCAGACATTAAACACTTCACATGACAAGAAACGTTCCAGGATAGGATAGAATTACTAGACCAATTAATAGAAGGATTATGACATACTAGCCAGGGATGACCCAAAACAACAGGTGTAAACGGTGAACGGAAAATCAAAAAGAAATAGTCTCACTGTGGTTACCAGATACTGTGAGAGTTAAAGGTAGTGTCTCAAATTTGATACTGGGAAGATGACTACCATCTAAGGCAAACATGGGCGTAGGCTTGTCTAACGGTCTGAAAGGAATGTTATGTTTCCGAACCCATGCTTCGTCCATGAAACAACCCTCAGCCCCAGAGTCAATCAAGGCACTGCATGTAGCACCCGAACCGGTCCAGCGTAGATGGACCGACATAGTAGTACAAGATCTAGATGAAGAGACCTGAGTAGTAGCGCTCACCAGTAGCCCTCCGCTTACTGATGGGCTCTGGCCTCTTACTGGACATGAATTAACAAAATGTCCAGCAACTCCGCAATAGAGGCACAGGCGGTTGGTGATCCTCCGTTCCCTCTCCTTAGTCGAGATGCGAATCCCTCCCAGCTGCATGGGCTCAGTCTCAAAGCCAGAGGAGGGAGATGGTTGCGATGCGGAGCAGGGAAACACCGTTGATGCGAGCTCTCTTCCACGAGCCCGGTGACGAAGATCTACCCGTCGTTCTATGCGGATGGCGAGAGCAATCAAAGAGTCCACATCTGAAGGAACCTCCCGGGAGAGAATCTCATCCTTAACCACTGCGTGGAGTCCTCCAGAAAACGAGCGAGCAGCGCCGGCTCGTTCCACTCACTAGAGGCAGCAAGAGTGCGAAACTCAATAGAATAATCCGTTATGGACCGTTCACCTTGGCATAAGGAAGCCAGGGCCCTAGAAGCCTCCCTACCAAAAACTGAACGGTCAAAAACCCGAATCATCTCCTCTTTAAAGTTCTGGAACTTGTTAGAGCAATCAGCCCTTGCCTCCCAGATAGCTGTGCCCCATTCTCGAGCCCGGCCAGTAAGGAGTGAAATGACGTAAGCAACCCGAGCTCTCTCTCTAGAGTATGTGTTGGGTTGGAGAGAGAACACAATCTCACACTGCGTGAGAAAGGAGCGGCACTCAGTGGGCTGCCCGGAGTAGCAAGGTGGGTTATTAACCCTAGGTTCTGGAGGCTCGGCAGGCCAGGAAGTAACAGGTGGCACGAGACGTAGACTCTGGAACTGTCCAGAGAGGTCGGAAACCTGAGCGGCCAGGTTCTCCACGGCATGGCGAGCAGCAGACAATTCCTGCTCGTGTCTGCCGAGCATGGCTCCTTGGATCTTGACGGCAGTGTAACGAGCGTCTGAAGTCGCTGGGTCCATTCCTTGGTCGGTTCCTTCTGTCATGCAGGTGATAGAGGACCCAAAAGCGACTTAACAGAAACAGAGTTTATTCAAGTCCAAACAGGGAATAACAGAAATCCTCTAGTCTGTAGAGGGGAATAACAAGAGAAGCGGCCACAGACTGCAGGTCGCTTCGGGTAGGCGCAGGCCGTAGTTGACAGAGACACCTGCTCACACGCAGCATCTGATGAAGGCAAAAAACACGACAGGACAGGGCGAAACACAATCACAGCACGGTGAATACTAAACAAGGAACCGACGGGACAGGAACGGAACACAAAGGAATAAATAGGGACTCTAATCAGGGGAAAGGATCGGGAACAGGTGTGGGAAGACTAAATGATGATTAGGGGAATAGGAACAGCTGGGAGCAGGAACGGAACGACAGAGAGAAGAGAGAGCGAGAGAGTGAGAGGGGGAGGGGGAGAGAGAGGGATAGAAAGGGGGAAAGAACCCAATAAGACCAGCAGAGGGAAACGAACAGAATGGGGAGCACAGGGACAAGACATGATAATAAATGACAAACATGACAGTACCAGTGTATTTATCCCTGTGTTTCCCGTCTCTCTGTACCAGTGTATTTATCCCTGTGTTTCCTGTCTCTCTGTACCAGTGTATTTATCCCTGTGTTTCCTGTCTCTCTGTACCAGTGTATTTATCCTTGTGTTTCCTGTCTCTCTGTACCAGTGTATTTATCCCTGTGTTTCCTGTCTCTCTGTACCAGTGTATTTATCCCTGTGTTTCCTGTCTCTCTGTACCAGTGTATTTATCCCTGTGTTTCCTTTCTCTCTGTACCAGTGTATTTATCCCTGTGTTTCCTGTCTCTCTGTACCAGTGTATTTATCCCTGTGTTTCCTGTCTCTCTGTACCAGTGTATTTATCCCTGTGTTTCCTGTCTCTCTGTACCAGTGTATTTATCCCTGTGTTTCCTGTCTCTCTGTACCAGTGCATTTATCCCTGTGTTTCCTGTCTCTCTGTACCAGTGTATTTATCCCTGTGTTTCCTGTCTCTCTGTGCCAGTTCGTCTTGTATGTTGCCAAGTCAACCAGCGTTTTTCCTGTTCACCTGATTTTTGCTTTGTCTTTTTTTTCTAGTCCTCCTGGTTTTGACCCTTGACTGTTTCTGGACTCCGTACCCGCCTGCCTGACCATTCTGCCTGCCTTGACCACGAGCCTGTCTGCCACTCTGTACCTCCTGGACTCTGATCTGGTTTTGACCTTTGGCCTGTCCACGACGATTGTCTTGCCGACCCCTTTTGGATTAATAAACACTGTAATACTCCAACCATCTGCCTCCTGTGTCTGCTAAAGCTAACTCTCTCTCCTCTGCTCTCATCCTTCTAGATCTATCGGCTGCCTTCGATACTGTGAACCATCAGATCCTCCTCTCCACCCTCTCCGAGTTGGGCATCTCCGGCGCGGCCCACGCTTGGATTGCGTCCTACCTGACAGGTCGCTCCTACCAGGTGGCGTGGCGAGAATCTGTCTCCTCACCACGCGCTCTCACCACTGGTGTCCCCCAGGGCTCTGTTCTAGGCCCTCTCCTATTCTCGCTATACACCAAGTCACTTGGCTCTGTCATAACCTCACATGGTCTCTCCTATCATTGCTATGCAGACGACACACAATTAATCTTCTTCTTTCCCCCTTCTGATGACCAGGTGGCGAACCGCATCTCTGCATGTCTGGCAGACATATCAGTGTGGATGACGGATCACCACCTCAAGCTGAACCTCGGCAAGACGGAGCTGCTCTTCCTCCCGGGGAAGGACTGCCCGTTCCATGATCTCGCCATCACGGTTGACAACTCCATTGTGTCCTCCTCCCAGAGCGCTAAGAACCTTGGCGTGATCCTGGACAACACCCTGTCGTTCTCAACCAACATCAAGGCGGTGGCCCGTTCCTGTAGGTTCATGCTCTACAACAACCGCAGAGTACGACCCTGCCTCACACAGGAAGCGGCGCAGGTCCTAATCCAGGCACTTGTCATCTCCCGTCTGGATTACTGCAACTCGCTGTTGGCTGGGCTCCCTGCTTGTGCCATTAAACCCCTTCAACTCATCCAGAACGCCGCAGCCCGTCTGGTGTTCAACCTTCCCAAGTTCTCTCACGTCACCCCGCTCCTCCGTTCTCTCCACTGGCTTCCAGTTGAAGCTCGCATCTGCTACAAGACCATGGTGCTTGCCTACGGAGCTGTGAGGGGAACGGCACCTCAGTACCTCCAGGCTCTGATCAGGCCCTACACCCAAACAAGGGCACTGCGTTCATCCACCTCTGGCCTGCTCGCCTCCCTACCACTGAGGAAGTACAGCTCCCGCTCAGCCCAGTCAAAACTGTTCGCTGCTCTGGCCCCCAATGGTGGAACAAACTCCCTCACGACGCCAGGACAGCGGAGTCAATCACCACCTTCCGGAGACACCTGAAACCCCACCTCTTTAAGGAATACCTAGGATAGGATAAGTAATCCCTCTCACCCCCCCTTTAAGATTTAGATGCACTATTGTAAAGTGACTGTTCCACTGGATGTCATAAGGTGAATGCACCAATTTGTAAGTCGCTCTGGATAAGAGCGTCTGCTAAATGACTTAAATGTAAATGTAATGCATCTGTGTCTCGCCTTGTGCCTTGACACTTGCGGTCGGATGCCAAGCAGTTGCCGTACCAAGCGGTGATGCAGCCAGTCAAGATGCTCCCAATGGTGCAGCTGTAGAACTTTTTGAGGATCTGAGGTCCCCATGCCAAATATTTTCTACCTCCTTATGGGGAAGAGGCTTTGTCGTGCCCTATTCACGACTGTGCTGGTATGTGTGGACCATGAATAGATCCTTAGTGATTTGGACACTACAGCCCTGTCGATGTGAATGGTGGCGTGCTCTGGTCTCCATTTCCGGTAGTCCACAATCAGCTCCTTTGTCTTGCTGACGTTAAAGGAGAGGATGTTGTCCTGGCATCAAACTGCCAGGTCTCTAACCTCCTCCCTGTAGGCTGTCTCCTCGCCATCGGTGATCAATCCTACCACCATCGTGTAATAATAATGTTAATAATGTTGTTGAAGTCGTGCACGGTCACACAGCTGTGGGTGAACAGGGAGTACAGGAGGGGACTTAGCACGCACCCCTGGGGACCTCTGGGGATCTCCAGTGTTGAGGATCAGCGTGGCAGATGTGTTGCTACATACCCTCCCCACCTGGGGACGACCCGTCAGGAAGTCCAGGATCCAGTTGCAGAGGGAGGTGTTGAGTCCCAGGGTCCGCAGATTAGTGATGACCTTGGAGGGCACTATGGTCTTAAATGCTGAGAGGTAGCCAATGAACAGCATTCTCACATAGGTGTTCCTCTTGTCCAGGTGGGAGAAGACAGTGTGGAGGGAAATAGAGATTGCGTCATCTGTGGATCTTTTGGGTCGGTATGCAACTTGAAGTGGGTCCATGGTGCCTGTGATGATGGTGTTGATGTGAGCCATGACCAGCCTTTCAAAGCTACAAATGTGAGTGTTACTGGGCCATAGTCATTTAGACAGGTTACCTTGGCGTTCTTGGGAACAGGGACTATGGTGATCCGTTTGAAACATGTAGGTATTACAGACTGGATCAGGGAGAGGTTGAACACGTCAGTGAAGACAATTGCCAGGGGTTTAGCGCACGCTCTCAGTACGAGTCCTGGTAATCCGTCTGGCCCTGCGGCCTTGACAATGTTAATTTGCTTAAAGGTCTTATTCACATGGGCTACGGAGAGCCTGATCACACAATCGTCCGGAACAGCTAGTGCTCTCATGCATGGTTCAGTGTTGCTTGCCTCGAAGTGAGCATAGATCCATTCAGCTCGTCTGGTAGGCTCGTGTTACTGGGCAGTGACTTCATCTAATCAGTAGAGAGGAGAACAGCAGAAGTCTGCTACAGAATCCCATCTGCTTAGTTTAGTTTGGCCTACAGGTCCACCGGTTTAGCTCTCTTACAGTATCGAGTCCATTCATCAATCAGCCTTATCTTGACAATAGGGCAGCACTTTGAAACTATTTAAAAGTTCTCCTTATGTATGTATTCCATATGGCACCCTATTCCCTTGATAGTGCACCCTATTCCCTTGATAGTGCACCCTATAGGCCCTGGTCAATAGTAGCTCACTATTAAAGGAATAGGGTTGTATTTGGGATGCAGGGCCATATCTCCCTAGCTGTTGGCTTCTCTGACATGCTGAGCTTTAGAGACAAGGTGGGGCATTTAGTCTCCTTAGCTCGCTAAACCCCGCCCTGTCAGCGTTAATCCGGGGCTTAATCCAAGTATTTATTTATGGTAAAGGAAGAGAGAGAGATTGTGGAGGAGGATTAAAAAGAGATGAGCGAAATAATCGATGCAGCTGCTGCAGCGCAGGCTTTGAGAATTAGGGAAGGGCTGTCACTCAGGGAAAGTACCTAGTCATATAGCATCACCAGACAGAGGAGATGGAACAGGAGAGACAGTACCTAGTCCCATAGCATCACCAGACAGAGGAGATGAAACAGGAGAGACAGTACCTAGTCACATAGCATCACCAGACAGAGGAGATGAAACAGGAGAGACAGTACCTAGTCACATAGCATCACCAGACAGAGGAGATGAAACAGGAGAGACAGTACCTAGTCACATAGCATCACCAGACAGAGGAGATGAAACAGGAGAGACAGTACCTAGTCACATAGCATCACCAGACAGAGGAGATGAAACAGGAGAGACAGTACCTAGTCCCATAGCATCACCAGACAGAGGAGATGGAACAGGAGAGACAGTACCTAGTCCCAAAGCATCACCAGACAGAGGAGATGAAACAGGAGAGACAGTACCTAGTCCCATAGCATCACCAGACAGAGGAGATGGAACAGGAGAGACAGTACCTAGTCCCATAGCATCACCAGACAGAAGGGCTGTCACTCAGGGACAGTATGTAGTCCCATAGCATCACCAGACAGAAGGGCTGTCACTCAGGGACAGTACCTAGTCCCATAGCATCACCAGACAGAAGGGCTGTCACTCAGGGACAGTACCTAGTCCCATAGCAGAGTTGGAGAGGGTTGGGAGTAGGAGGGAGTGGTGGAGGGATTCGGAGTCGGAGGGGGTGGTGGAGGTGTTTGGAGTTGGAGGGGGTGGTGGAGGGGTTCGGAGTTGGAGGGGGTTGGGAGTCAGAGGGGGTGGTGGAGGGGTTCGGAGATGGAGGGGGTTGGGAGTAGGAGGGAGTGGTGGAGGGGGTTTTGAGTCAGAGGGGGTGGTGGAGGGTTTCGGAGATGGAGGGGGTTGGGAGTAGGAGGGGGTGGTGGAGGTGGAAAGGGACAGAGGTGGACGTGTATGGAGTTTTTTTTTAAATGATATTTTTACCTTTATTTAACCAGGCAAGTCAGTTAAGAACAAATTGTTATTTTCAATGACGGCCTAGGAACAGTGGGTTAACTGCCTGTTCAGGGGCAGAACGACAGATTTGTACCTTGTCAGCTCGGGGGTTTGAACTTGCAACCTTTCGGTTACTAGTCCAACGCTCTAACCACTAGGCTACGCTGCCGCCCCTGGTTGGGGTCAGAGGAGTCGGAGGGGGAGGTGGAGGAGGTCGGAAGTGGAGGGGGTTGGGGTGGGAGGGGAGGGGGTTGTGATCGTAGGTGGAGGGGATTGGGGGTCGTAGGTGGAGGAGTTTGGGGTTCTACATCCTCTAGGACAGTACAACTCTCCATCCTCGAGGTAGTAGGACAGTACAACACTCCATCCTCTAGGTAGTAGGACAGTACAACACTCCATCCTCTAGGTAGTAGGACAGTACAACTCTCCATCCTCTAGGTAGTAGGACAGTACAACACTCCATCCTCTAGGTAGTAGGACAGTACAACACTCCATCCTCTAGGTAGTAGGACAGTACAACTCTCCATCCTCTAGGACAGTACAACTCTCCATCCTCTAGGTAGTAGGACAGTACAACTCTCCATCCTCTAGGTAGTAGGACAGTACAGCTCTCCATCCTCTAGGTAGTAGGACAGTACAACTCTCCATCCTCTAGGACAGTACAACTCTCCATCCTCTAGGACAGTACAACTCTCCATCCTCTAGGTAGTAGGACAGTACAACTCTCCATCCTCTAGGTAGTAGGACAGTACAGCTCTCCATCCTCTAGGTAGTAGGACAGTACAACTCTCCATCCTCTAGGACAGTACAACTCTCCATCCTCTAGGACAGTACAACTCTCCATCCTCTAGGACAGTAAAACTCTCCATCCTCTAGGACAGTAAAACTCTCCATCCTCTAGGACAGTACAACTCTCCATCCTCTAGGACAGTACAACTCTCCATCCTCTAGGACAGTACAACTCTCCATCCTCTAGGACAGTACAACTCTCCATCCTCTAGGACAGTACAACTCTCCATCCTCTAGGTAGTAGGACAGTACAACTCTCCATCCTCTAGGACAGTACAACTCTCCATCCTCTAGGACAGTACACCTCTCCATCCTCTAGGACAGTACATCTCTCCATCCTCTAGGACAGTACATCTCTCCATCCTCTAGGTAGTAGGACAGTACAACTCTCCATCCTCTAGGTAGTAGGACAGTACAACTCTCCATCCTCTAGGACAGTACAACTCTCCATCCTCTAGGTAGTAGGACAGTACAACTCTCCATCCTCTAGGACAGTAAAACTCTCCATCCTCTAGGACAGTACAACTCTCCATCCTCTAGGACAGTACAACTCTCCATCCTCTAGGACAGTACAACTCTCTATCCTCTAGGACAGTACAACTCTCCATCCTCTAGGACAGTACAACTCTCCATCCTCTAGGACAGTACAACTCTCTATCCTCTAGGACAGTACAACTCTCCATCCTCTAGGACAGTACAACTCTCCATCCTCTAGGTAGTAGGACAGTACAACTCTCCATCCTCTAGGACAGTACAACTCTCTATCCTCTAGGACAGTACAACTCTCCATCCTCTAGGACAGTACAACTCTCCATCCTCTAGGTAGTAGGACAATACAACTCTCCATCCTCTAGGTAGTAGGACAGTACAACTCTCCATCCTCTAGGACAGTACAACTCTCCATCCTCTAGGTAGTAGGACAGTACAACTCTCCATCCTCTAGGACAGTACAACTCTCCATCCTCTAGGTAGTAGGACAGTACAACTCTCCATCCTCTAGGTAGTAGGACAGTATAACTCTCCATCCTCTAGGACAGTACAACTCTTCATACTCTAGGTAGTAGGACAGTACAACTCTCCATCCTCTAGGTAGTAGGACAGTACAACTCTCCATCCTCTAGGACAGTACAACTCTCCATCCTCTAGGTAGTAGGACAGTACAACTCTCCATCCTCTAGGACAGTACAACTCTCCATCCTCAAGGTAGTAGGACAGTACAACTCTCCATCCTCTAGGACAGTACACCTCTCCATCCTCTAGGACAGTACACCTTTCCATCCTCTAGGACAGTAATACTCTCCATCCTCTAGGTAGTAGGACAGTACAACTCTCCATCCTCTAGGTAGTAGGACAGTACAACTCTCCATCCTCTAGGACAGTACAACTCTCCATCCTCTAGGACAGTACACCTCTCCATCCTCTAGGACAGTAATACTCTCCATCCTCTAGGTAGTAGGACAGTACAACTCTCCATCCTCTAGGACAGTACAACTCTCCATCCTCTAGATAGTAGGACAGTACAACTCTCCATTGTCTAGGACAGTACAACTCTCCATTGTCTAGGACAGTACAACTCTCCATTGTCTAGGACAGTACAACTCTCCATTGTCTAGGACAGTACAACTCTTCATACTCTAGGTAGTAGGACAGTACAACTCTCCATCCTCTAGGTAGTAGGACAGTACAACACTCCATCCTCTAGGACAGTACAACTCTCCATCCTCTAGGTAGTAGGACAGTACAACTCTCCATCCTCTAGGACAGTACAACACTCCATCCTCTAGGTAGTAGGACAGTACAACTCTCCATCCTCTAGGACAGTACAACTCTCCATCCTCTAGGACAGTACAACTCTCCATCCTCTAGGACAGTACAACTCTCCATCCTCTAGGTAGTAGGACAGTACAACTCTCCATCCTCTAGGACAGTACAACTCTCCATCCTCTAGGTAGTAGGACAACTCTCCATCCTCTAGGTAGTAGGACAGTACAACTCTCCATCCTCTAGGTAGTAGGACGGTACAACACTCCATCCTCTAGGCAGTAGGACGGTACAACTCTCCATCCTCTAGGTAGTAGGACGGTACAACACTCCATCCTCTAGGTAGTAGGACGGTACCGGCTCTGACTTCGTGATACGTTCCTTAACCGTTGGTTCTGTTCAGACATTACAACACTGAGGGAGGAAGAGAGGGGATGAATCATGTCCCCGTGGCAACTACGGTCACATGACTGGGCCGAACCGATTTCAGCTAATCTGGGATGCCTGGGATGCACATGTGTAATGAGGTGCATCGATCCTAGACTGCCAGCTATACACACACACACACACACACACACACACACACACACACACACACACACACACACACACACACACACACACACACACACACACACACACACACACACACACACACACACACACACACACACACACACACACACACACACACACACACACACACACACACGGTTTCCCCCCTATTAATTGTGGTTGATTGTGCTTCCCATCAATCATTCACCAACAAGAGGGATTTAATCCTTCTGCAAGGTCTGCTACTCCTTCCTCTGTTGTAGGGCTGTGTGTGTGTCTGTGTGTGTGTGTCTGTGTGTTAGAGAGAGAGAGAGAGAGAGAGAGAGAGAGAGAGAGAGAGAGAGAGAGAGAGAGAGAGAGAGAGAGAGAGAGAGAGAGAGAGAGAGAGAGGGATTTAATCCTTCTGCAAGGTCTGCTACTCCTTCCTCTGTTGCAGGCCTGTGTGTCTGTGTGTGTGTCTGTGTATGTGTGTGTGTGTGTGTTAGAGAGAGAGAGAGGGATGTGTGTGTGTGTGTGTGTGTGTGTGCGTGCGTGCGTGCGTGCGTGTGTGTGTTAGAGAGAGGGACGTGTGTGTTTGTTAGAGAGGGAGACGTGTGTTTGTGTGCGTGTGTGTTAGAGAGAGGGACGTGTGTGTGTTTGTTAGAGAGGGAGACGTGTGTGTGTGTGTGTGTGTGTGTACTGTCCAACCCAACACCATGTTTAAATGGAAATAATAATTTTTCGCTAATTAATATTTTCTGTGATTAACAACTACTTCAAAATTGTGTCAGACAACATCAGAGTTCATCCCTCATATAAACCTCCTGAGACCCATCAATACAGTCAGACATCAGAGTTCATCCCTCATAACCTCCTGAGACCCATCAATACAGTCAGACATCAGAGTTCATCCCTCATAACCCTCCTGAGACCCATCAATACAGTCAGACAACAGAGTTCATCCCTCATAACCCTCCTGAGACCCATCAATACAGTCAGACATCAGAGTTCATCTCTCATAACCTCCTGAGACCCATCAATACAGTCAGACATCAGAGTTCATCCCTCATAAACCTCCTGAGACCCATCAATACAGTCAGACATCAGAGTTCATCCCTCATAAACCTCCTGAGACCCATCAATACAGTCAGACATCAGAGTTCATCCCTCATAGACCTCCTGAGACCCATCAATACAGTCAGACATCAGAGTTCATCCCTCATAGACCTCCTGAGACCCATCAATACAGTCAGACATCAGAGTTCATCTCTCATAAACCTCCTGAGACCCATCAATACAGTCAGACATTTAGAAATAGACCTAAAAACCCTATTTCTCCAATGAGCTGTCAGAATGTAAGGCAGCACGTAGCCTTACAGTAGCCTGACAGTAGGTCTACTTCTACAACACGTAGCCTTACAGTAGCCTGACAACCAAGACAGTAGGTCTACTTCTACAACACGTAGCCTTACAGTAGCCTGACAGCTATTGAGGTGAACGTAACTTCTGAGCAGATGCATTGAATGCTCTGCTTGTTATCTGCAAGGTTGTGTTTCCATAGAAATTGAATTAATAGAACAGCAATCCCCATTCAAGTCAATGTTCTGTAATTATATTTCTACGGCGAGTAACCGTGGACAACGTTTCTGACAAGGTCAGTGTTGCAATATTAACGAGTTCTCCTCCTTTATTGGCTCGCGGTGTGGGATAATGTTGCCTATGGTAACACCTATCCTAACCGCAGTCAGCCAACCACTCCCATCCCCACTATCTAAACTATTTAATGGGTTGTGTCCCAAATGGCACTCTATTCCCTATGGGCCCTGGTCTAAAGTAGTGTACTAAATAGGGAATAGGGTGCCATAGGGCCCCCGTATAAAGTAGTGTACTAAATAGGGAATAGGGTGCCATAGGGCCCTGGTCTAAAGTAGTGTACTAAATAGGGAATAGGGTGCCATAGGGCCCTGGTCTAAAGTAGTGTACTAAATAGGGAATAGGGTGCCATAGGACCCTGGACTAAAGTATGTTGTCCCTTCTGTCTCTCTCTGCTCTGATCAGCCATCTCTCTACCAATCTACTCATCTAATAGTGTGGAGGGGTGGAGTGACTTGAGAGGGGGACAGAGGGAGGAAGAGAGGGGAGAGGGGGACAGAGGGAGGAAGAGAGGAGAGAGGAAGAGAGGGGAGAGGGGGACAGAGGGAGGAAGAGAGGGGAGAGGGGGAGAGGAAGAATTGTGAGGTCTCATCAAATCTCCTACCCCCTTCCTTCTCCATCCTTTCAAGACCTTTTCCCTCTCATTGTCCCCCAATCCCAGTCTTTTCTTTAACTCATCACATCCCCAGTCCCAGTCTTTTCTTTAACTCATCACATCCCCAATCCCAGTCTTTTCTTTAACTCATCACATCCCCAGTCCCAGTCTTTTCTTTAACTCATCACATCCCCAGTCCCAGTCTTTAACTCATCACATTCCCAGTCCCAGTCTTTAACTCATCACATTCCCAGTCCCAGTCTTTAACTCATCACATTCCCAGTCCCAGTCCCAGTCTGTAACTCATCACATCCTCAGTCCCAGTCTTTAACTCATCACATTCCCAGTCCCAGTCTTTAACTCATCACATTCCCAGTCCCAGTCTTTTCTTTAACTCATCACATCCCCAGTCCCAGTCTTTAACTCATCACATTCCCAGTCCCAGTCTTTTCTTTAACTCATCACATCCCCAGTCCCAGTCTTTTCTTTAACTCATCACATCCCCAGTCCCAGTCTTTTCTTTAACTCATCACATCCCCAGTCCCAGTCTTTAACTCATCACATTCCCAGTCCCAGTCTTTAACTCATCACATTCCCAGTCCCAGTCTTTAACTCATCACATTCCCAGTCCCAGTCTGTAACTCATCACATCCTCAGTCCCAGTCTTTAACTCATCACATTCCCAGTCCCAGTCTTTAACTCATCACATTCCCAGTCCCAGTCTTTTCTTTAACTCATCACATTCCCAGTCCCAGTCTTTAACTCATCACATTCCCAGTCCCAGTCCCAGGCTTTTCTTTAACTAACTCATCACATTCCCAGTCCCAGTCTTTTCTTTAACTCATCACATCCCCAGTCCCAGTCTTTACTTTAACTCATCACATCCCCAGTCCCAGTCCCAGTCTTTTCGTTAACTAACTCATCACATTCCCAGTCCCAGTCTTTTCTTTAACTCATCACATCCCCAGTCCCAGTCTTTACTTTAACTCATCACATCCCCAGTCCCAGTCCCAGTCTTTTCTTTAACTAACTCATCACATTCCCAGTCCCAGTCTTTTCTTTAACTCATCACATTCCCAGTCCCAGTCTTTTCTTTAACTCATCACATTCCCAGTCCTAGTCTTTAACTCATCACATTCCCAGTCCCAGTCTTTTCTTTAACTCATCACATTCCCAGTCCCAGTCTTTTCTTTAACTAACTCATCACATTCCCAGTCCCAGTCTTTTCTTTAACTCATCACATTCCCAGTCCCAGTCCCAGTCTTTAACTCATCACATTCCCAGTCCCAGTCTTTAACTCATCACATTCCCAGTCCCAGTCTTTTCTTTAACTCATCACATTCCCAGTCCCAGTCTTTTCTTTAACTAACTCATCACATTCCCAGTCCCAGTCTGTCATTTCTTTAACTCATCACATTCCCAGTCCCAGTCCCAGTCTTTAACTCATCACATTCCCAGTCCCAGTCTTTAACTCATCACATTCCCGGTCCCAGTCTTTAACTCATCACATTCCCAGCCCCAGTCTTTTCTTTAACTCATCACATCCCCAGTCCCAGTCTTTACTTTAACTCATCACATCCCCAGTCCCAGTCCCAGTCTTTTCTTTAACTAACTCATCACATTCCCAGTCCCAGTCTTTTCTTTAACTCATCACATTCCCAGTCCCAGTCTTTTCTTTAACTCATCACATTCCCAGTCCTAGTCTTTAACTCATCACATTCCCAGTCTGTCATTTCTTTAACTCATCACATTCCCAGTCCCAGTCCCAGTCTTTAACTCATCACATTCCCAGTCCCAGTCCCAGTCTTTAACTCATCA
>NW_025747025.1:25000-60000 GCF_021184085.1 Oncorhynchus gorbuscha
TGGCCTGACATTTATCACATGTAGGGGATGTATCAGGAAATATCCTGTGCAGTTTAGTTTTGGAATAGTGTAATCTGTGTAATACCTTGAATTGTATGAGACGATGTCTGGAATTAATGGAGCATGTGTGGATATACTCCAAGCTCTCTTCCCAGTCTGCCACTGAGATGTCAGTCCCTAGTTCTTCCTCCCATTTTGCCTTGATGGCATCAGTAGAAGGTGTGCTAACAGATTGAAAAGCATCATATAGACGCGATATCAGTTTATCTGAGGTGGGGCATATTTTTATGCATCCGTCAAACATGGAAGGTTTAGCATTCTCAAATGTTGGGAGGTGTTTTCTAACGTAGTCTCTAATTTGTAGGTATCTGAAAAAATTACTTCTGGGAAGATTATAAGTTTCCCTCAGCAGCTCAAAGGAAGCAAAGGTCCCTTCTATGTATAAATCCCCTATGGTGCTTATCCCCAACTCTCCCCATCGCTCAAAGGTGTTATCAAGGTTAGAAGGGGCAAAGGAGGGATTCCTGGCGACAGGGAGCATGAATGACATTGGTCTGAGCTCAAAGTGGACTTTAATTTGCTTCCAGATTCGGACTGTGCTATGTATTATAGGATTGTTACAATAAAGTGACATCTCCAGATTGACAGGCGACAAAATCACAGCGCCAATAGAGAAGGGGTGACACTCCTCACGCTCCATACTAAGCCAGCTGGATGCCGGGAGTACGTCATCCAACAGAAACGTAACAATGCGGAGGTTAGCGGCCCAGTAATAAAATATAAAATTTGGGAGAGACAATCCTCCTTCCATCTTGGATTTACAGAGGTGTTTTTTACCTATCCTGTGTGTTTTATAATCCCAGATGAAAGGATTGATAATTGAGTCCAGTTGTTTATGAAAGGATTTAGGTATGAATACTGGGATGTTCTGATATAGGTAGAGCAGTTGTGGGAGGAAGACCATTTTAATGGCATTAATTCTTCCGAGCAGAGAAATTGGGAGAGTTCTCCAAAATAGTATGTTTGCTTTGAGTTTTTGTATCAGAGAGGGGAAATTCTCTTTAAATAGTAAGGAGTATTGTTTGGTAACTACAATTCCTAGGTAGGTAAATTTTTCTGAAGATAACTTAAATGGGAGATGTTCTAGCCAGGAGGTATTTTGCGACCGTATGGGCATTAATTCACTCTTGTTCCAATTTATTCTGTATCCCGAGAAGGTACCAAACAAATTGATCACATCAAGAATAGCTGGGATACTAGCCTGGGGTTCTGTTACATAGAGGAGGATGTCATCTGCGTATAGGGAGATCTTATTTAGCGTATCTTTAGTATTATAGCCGTGTATTGCTGCATGAGATCTAATCGTCTGAGCGAGCGGTTCGATAATTAGGGCGAAGAGCATAGGCGACAGCGCACAACCCTGCCTTGTCCCCCTGTTGAGGTTAAATCGGGGCGACAATGATTGGTTAGTGAGTATTCTGGCACAGGGGTTCCTATATAAAAGCTGGATCCAATTTATGAACCCATCTCCAATATTAAATTTCTGTAGGACCTTGAATAGATAGGGCCACTCAACTTGGTCAAAGGCCTTTTCGGCATCAAGAGATATGACGGCAAGGTCCACGTTGGGTAACCTCTGAGAATACATAATATTGAAGAGGCGCCTGAGATTGAAGAATGAGTTTCTGTTAGGGATAAAGCCGGTCTGATCCGAATGGACCAATTTGCCAATTAAAGTGCTAAGCCTGTTAGCCAGAGTTTTTGCTAAAATCTTTTGGTCTGTATTAAGGAGAGATATTGGTCTGTATGACCCTACCTCTTCTGGATTAACTCTGTGTTGTTGTCTGTGTCGCACTGCTTTGCTTTATCTTGGCCAGGTCGCAGTTGTAAATGAGAACTTGTTCTCAGCTAGCCTACCTGGTTAAATAAAGGTGATTTATTTTTATTTTTAACTCTAACCCTGACCACAACCCCAACCCCAACCCCAACCCTAACCCTAACCCTAACCCTAACCTTAAACCTAACCCTAACCCTAACCCTAACCCTAACCCTAACCTTAAACCTAACCCTAACCCTAACCCTAACCCTAACCTTAAACCTAACCCTAACCCTAACCCTAACCTTAAACCTAACCCTAACCCTAACCCTAACCCTAACCTTAAACCTAACCCTAACCCTAACCCCAACCCCAACCCTAACCCTAACCCTAACCTTAAACCTAACCCTAACCCCAACCCTAACCCTAACCCTAACCCTAACCTTAAACCTAACCCTAACCCTAACCCTAACCTTAAACCTAACCCTAACCCTAACCCTAACCTTAAACCTAACCCTAACCCTAACCCTAACCTTAAACCTAACCCTAACCCTAACCCCAACCCTAACCCTAACCCTAACCTTAAACCTAACCCTAACCCTAACCCTAACTCTAACCCCAACCACAACCCATAGGCCTAACCCTAACCACAACCCTTAGGCCTAACCCTAACCCTAACCCTAACCCTAACCCCAACCCTAACCCTAACCCTAACCCTAACCCCAACCCTAACCCTAACCCCAACCCCAACCCTAACCCCAACCCCAACCCTAACCCTAACCCTAACCCTAACCCTAACCCTTAGGCCTAAATAGCATTTGAATCTGTTCGTTCAGTGTAATCTGTTCAGTGTAATCTGTTCAGTGTAATCTGTTCAGTGTAATCTGTTCAGTGTAATCTGTTCAGTGTAATCTGGTCAGTGTAATCTGCTCAGTGTAATCTGGTCAGTGTAATCTGGTCAGTGGAATCTGTTCAGTGTAATCTGTGTAATCTGTTCAGTGTGTAATCTGTTCAATGTAATCTGTTCAGTGTAATCTGTTCAGTGTAATCTGTTCAGTGTGTAATCTGTTCAGTGTAATCTGTTCAGTGTAATCTGTTCAGTGTAATCTGCTCAGTGTAATCTGTTCAGTGTAATCTGTTCAGTGTAATCTGTTCAGTGTGTAATCTGTTCAGTGTAATCTGCTCAGTGTAATCTGTTCAGTCTGCGAGCAGGTTATTGACCCTGTCCTTTCAGAAGCCCGTCTGTAAAGATAAAGGGAATAGGCTGCCATTTTAGACATTCCCAGAGGGTCCTGTTGAGGACAGAGGCTGTCCTTTCAGATGCCCGTCTGTAAAGATATAGGGAATAGGCTGCCATTTTAGACAGTTCCAGAGGGTCCTGTTGAGGACAGAGGCTGTCCTTTCAGATGCCCGTCTGTAAAGATACAGGAACTAGGCTGCCATTTTAGACAGTCCCAGAGGGTCCTGTTGAGGACAGAGGCTGTCCTTTCAGATGCCCGTCTGTAAAGATACAGGAACTAGGCTGCCATTTTAGACAGTCCCAGAGGGTCCTGTTGAGGACAGAGGCTGTCCTTTCAGATGCCCGTCTGTAAAGATATAGGGAATAGGCTGCCATTTTAGACAGTCCCAGAGGGTCCTGTTGAGGACAGAGGCTGTCCTTTCAGATGCCCGTCTGTAAAGATACAGGAACTAGGCTGCCATTTTAGACATTCCCAGAGGGTCCTGTTGAGGACAGAGGCTGTCCTTTCAGATGCCCGTCTGTAAAGATATAGGGAATAGGCTGCCATTTTAGACAGTTCCAGAGGGTCCTGTTGAGGACAGAGGCTGTCCTTTCAGATGCCCGTCTGTAAAGATACAGGAACTAGGCTGCCATTTTAGACATTCCCAGAGGGTCCTGTTGAGGACAGAGGCTGTCCTTTCAGCACCCTATTCCCTCCCATGGACCCTGGTCAAACGTAGTGCACTATATAGGGAATAGGCTGCCATTTTAGACAGTCCCAGAGGGTCCTGTTGAGGACAGGCTTTCCTTTAAAATGCCTGTCTGTAAAGATAAAGGGTGCTCCTGAAATGGCACCCTATTCTCTCCCATGGACCCTGGTCAAACGTAGTGCACTATATAGGGAATAGGCTGCCATTGTAGATAGTTCCAGAGGGTCCTGACATGAGGGCAGAGGCTGTCCGTTAAGATGCCTGTAAACTTCAGTATCAATATCTGCCAGAGGACTCTGTCCCAGAGGGTCCTGTTGAGGACAGAGGCTGTCCGTTAAGATGCCTGTAAACTTCAGTATCAATATCTGCCAGAGGACCCTGTCCCAGAGGGTCCTGACATGAGGACAGAGGCTGTCTGTTAAGATGCCTGTAAACTTCAGTATCAATATCTGCCAGAGGACCCTGTCCCAGAGGGTCCTGTTGAGGACAGAGGCTGTCCGTTAAGATGCCTGTAAACTTCAGTATCAATATCTGCCAGAGGACTCTGTCCCAGAGGGTCCTGACATGAGGACAGAGGCTGTCCGTTAAGATGCCTGTAAACTTCAGTATCAATATCTGCCAGAGGACCCTGTCCCAGAGGGTCCTGACATGAGGACAGAGGCTGTCCGTTAAGATGCCTGTAAACTTCAGTATCAATATCTGCCAGAGGACCCTGTCCCAGAGGGTCCTGACATGAGGACAGAGGCTGTCCGTTAAGATGCCTGTAAACTTCAGTATCAATATCCGCCAGAGGACCCTGTCCCAGAGGGTCCTGACATGAGGACAGAGGCTGTCCGTTAAGATGCCTGTAAACTTCAGTATCAATATCTGCCAGAGGACCCTGTCCCAGAGGGTCCTGACATGAGGACAGAGGCTGTCCGTTAAGATGCCTGTAAACTTCAGTATCAATATCTGCCAGAGGACCCTCAGTAATGTCACCCCTGTTTCCATACCCTCCACAGACCAGCTGCTGTGGCATTAAACAATATCAGGTGGCCTCCATCAGAGGCCAATGAGACATGGGTTAGGGCTCCCGTGGCACCCTATTCCCTACATAGTGCACTACTTACTCTATAGGGCTCTCGTCAAAAGTAGTGTACTATAATAGGGAAATGGTACCATTTGGGACGTAGCCAGTGATCACTAGTCTTTCCTTAATGTTAAAGGAGAAGACAGCAGTTTTACAGTTTAACAGTGAGTCTTGAATCACTCTCTGTTGAAGAAACCATGATCCCTTCTGGCCCAATGCATTTACCAAAGTGTTGCCAAACTGAATGCACGTTCTCTGTTTTACACTCAGTTTTTGTCATTTTATAATATTATATATATATATATATTTTTTTGCAAAACTGTAAACACTACGAGGATGAGGAGGTGAAGAAGTCAGAGGAGGAGGAAGAGGAGGATGAGGAGGTGAAGAAGTCAGAGGAGGAGGAAGAGGAGGAGGAGGATGAGGAGGTGAAGAAGTCAGAGGAGGAGGAAGAGGAGGATGAGGAGGTGAAGAAGTCAGAGGAGGAGGAAGAGGAGGATGAGGAGATGAAGAAGTCAGAGGAGGAGGAAGAGGAGGAGGAGGATGAGGAGGTGAAGAAGTCAGAAGAGGAGGAAGAGGAGGATGAGGAGATGAAGAAGTCAGAGGAGGAGGAAGAGGAGGATGAGGATGAGGAGATGAAGAAGTCAGAGGAGGAGGAAGAGGAGGATGAGGATGAGGAGATGAAGAAGTCAGAGGAGGAGGAAGAGGAGGAGGAGGATGAGGAGGTGAAGAAGTCAGAGGAGGAGGAAGAGGAGGATGAGGATGAGGAGATGAAGAAGTCAGAGGAGGAGGAAGAGGAGGAGGAGGATGAGGAGGTGAAGAAGTCAGAGGAGGAGGAAGAGGAGGAGGAGGATGAGGAGGTGAAGAAGTCAGAGGAGGAGGAAGATGGCAGATAGCACCCAGACTCAGGGAACTGCAGTTCTCGGCAGATAAACCATATTCCAAAGCGTCAACAGTGTGAGTCTCTCTGCACGGACTCTGATCCCTGTCTGTTCCTACTGTACTACATCATGTTGACTGATCCCTGTCTGTTCCTACATCATGTTGACTGATCCCTGTCTGTTCCTACTGTACTACATCATGTTGACTGATCCCTGTCTGTTCCTACTGTACTACATCATGTTGACTGATCCCTGTCTGTTCCTACATCATGTTGACTGATCCCTGTCTGTTCCTACTGTACTACATCATGTTGACTGATCCTTGTCTGTTCCTACATCATGTTGACTGATCCCTGTCTGTTCCTACATCATGTTGACTGATCCCTGTCTGTTCCTACATCATGTTGACTGATCCCTGTCTGTTCCTACATCATGTTGACTGATCCCTGTCTGTTCCTACATCATGTTGACTGATCCCTGTCTGTTCCTACATCATGTTGACTGATCCCTGTCTGTTCCTACATCATGTTGACTGATCCCTGTCTGTTCCTACATCATGTTGACTGATCCCTGTCTGTTCCTACATCATGTTGACTGATCCCTGTCTGTTCCTACATCATGTTGACTGATCCCTGTCTGTTCCTACATCATGTTGACTGATCCCTGTCTGTTCCTACATCATGTTGACTGATCCCTGTCTGTTCCTACATCATGTTGACTGATCCCTGTCTGTTCCTACATCATGTTGACTGATCCCTGTCTGTTCCTACATCATGTTGACTGATCCCTGTCTGTTCCTACATCATGTTGACTGATCCCTGTCTGTTCCTACATCATGTTGACTGATCCCTGTCTGTTCCTACATCATGTTGACTGATCCCTGTCTGTTCCTACATCATGTTGACTGATCCCTGTCTGTTCCTACATCATGTTGACTGATCCCTGTCTGTTCCTACATCATGTTGACTGATCCCTGTCTGTTCCTACATCATGTTGACTGATCCCTGTCTGTTCCTACATCATGTTGACTGATCCCTGTCTGTTCCTACATCATGTTGACTGATCCCTGTCTGTTCCTACATCATGTTGACTGATCCCTGTCTGTTCCTACATCATGTTGACTGATCCCTGTCTGTTCCTACATCATGTTGACTGATCCCTGTCTGTTCCTACATCATGTTGACTGATCCCTGTCTGTTACTACTGTACTACATCATGTTGACTGATCCCTGTCTGTTCCTACATCATGTTGACTGATCCCTGTCTGTTCCTACATCATGTTGACTGATCCCTGTCTGTTCCTACATCATGTTGACTGATCCCTGTCTGTTCCTACATCATGTTGACTGATCCCTGTCTGTTCCTACATCATGTTGACTGATCCCTGTCTGTTCCTACATCATGTTGACTGATCCCTGTCTGTTCCTACATCATGTTGACTGATCCCTGTCTGTTCCTACATCATGTTGACTGATCCCTGTCTGTTCCTACATCATGTTGACTGATCCCTGTCTGTTCCTACATCATGTTGACTGATCCCTGTCTGTTCCTACATCATGTTGACTGATCCCTGTCTGTTCCTACATCATGTTGACTGATCCCTGTCTGTTCCTACATCATGTTGACTGATCCCTGTCTGTTCCTACATCATGTTGACTGATCCCTGTCTGTTCCTACATCATGTTGACTGATCCCTGTCTGTTCCTACATCATGTTGACTGATCCCTGTCTGTTCCTACATCATGTTGACTGATCCCTGTCTGTTCCTACATCATGTTGACTGATCCCTGTCTGTTCCTACATCATGTTGACTGATCCCTGTCTGTTCCTACATCATGTTGACTGATCCCTGTCTGTTCCTACATCATGTTGACTGATCCCTGTCTGTTACTACTGTACTACATCATGTTGACTGATCCCTGTCTGTTCCTACATCATGTTGACTGATCCCTGTCTGTTCCTACATCATGTTGACTGATCCCTGTCTGTTCCTACATCATGTTGACTGATCCCTGTCTGTTCCTACATCATGTTGACTGATCCCTGTCTGTTCCTACATCATGTTGACTGATCCCTGTCTGTTCCTACATCATGTTGACTGATCCCTGTCTGTTCCTACATCATGTTGACTGATCCCTGTCTGTTCCTACATCATGTTGACTGATCCCTGTCTGTTCCTACATCATGTTGACTGATCCCTGTCTGTTCCTACATCATGTTGACTGATCCCTGTCTGTTCCTACATCATGTTGACTGATCCCTGTCTGTTCCTACATCATGTTGACTGATCCCTGTCTGTTCCTACATCATGTTGACTGATCCCTGTCTGTTCCTACATCATGTTGACTGATCCCTGTCTGTTCCTACATCATGTTGACTGATCCCTGTCTGTCTGTTCCTACATCATGTTGACTGATCCCTGTCTGTTCCTACATCATGTTGACTGATCCCTGTCTGTTCCTACATCATGTTGACTGATCCCTGTCTGTTCCTACATCATGTTGACTGATCCCTGTCTGTTCCTACATCATGTTGACTGATCCCTGTCTGTTCCTACATCATGTTGACTGATCCCTGTCTGTTCCTACATCATGTTGACTGATCCCTGTCTGTTCCTACATCATGTTGACTGATCCCTGTCTGTTCCTACATCATGTTGACTGATCCCTGTCTGTTCCTACATCATGTTGACTGATCCCTGTCTGTTCCTACATCATGTTGACTGATCCCTGTCTGTTCCTACATCATGTTGACTGATCCCTGTCTGTTCCTACATCATGTTGACTGATCCCTGTCTGTTCCTACATCATGTTGACTGATCCCTGTCTGTTCCTACATCATGTTGACTGATCCCTGTCTGTTCCTACATCATGTTGACTGATCCCTGTCTGTTCCTACATCATGTTGACTGATCCCTGTCTGTTCCTACATCATGTTGACTGATCCCTGTCTGTTCCTACATCATGTTGACTGATCCCTGTCTGTTCCTACATCATGTTGACTGATCCCTGTCTGTTCCTACATCATGTTGACTGATCCCTGTCTGTTCCTACATCATGTTGACTGATCCCTGTCTGTTCCTACATCATGTTGACTGATCCCTGTCTGTTCCTACATCATGTTGACTGATCCCTGTCTGTTCCTACATCATGTTGACTGATCCCTGTCTGTTCCTACATCATGTTGACTGATCCCTGTCTGTTCCTACATCATGTTGACTGATCCCTGTCTGTTCCTACATCATGTTGACTGATCCCTGTCTGTTCCTACATCATGTTGACTGATCCCTGTCTGTTACTACATCATGTTGACTGATCCCTGTCTGTTACTACATCATGTTGACTGATCTCTGTCTGTTCCTACATCATGTTGACTGATCCCTGTCTGTTCCTACATCATGTTGACTGATCCCTGTCTGTTACTACATCATGTTGACTGATCCCTGTCTGTTACTACATCATGTTGACTGATCTCTGTCTGTTCCTACATCATGTTGACTGATCCCTGTCTGTTCCTACTGTACTACATCATGTTGACTGATCCCTGTCTGTTCCTACTGTACTACATCATGTTGACTGATCCCTGTCTGTTCCTACATCATGTTGACTGATCCCTGTCTGTTCCTACTGTACTACATCATGTTGACTGATCCCTGTCTGTTCCTACATCATGTTGACTGATCCCTGTCTGTTCCTACTGTACTACATCATGTTGACTGATCCCTGTCTGTTCCTACTGTACTACATCATGTTGACTGATCCCTGTCTGTTCCTACATCATGTTGACTGATCCCTGTCTGTTCCTACTGTACTACATCATGTTGACTGATCCCTGTCTGTTCCTACATCATGTTGACTGATCCCTGTCTGTTCCTACATCATGTTGACTGATCCCTGTCTGTTCCTACATCATGTTGACTGATCCCTGTCTGTTCCTACTGTACTACATCATGTTGACTGATCCCTGTCTGTTCCTACATCATGTTGACTGATCCCTGTCTGTTCCTACTGTACTACATCATGTTGACTGATCCCTGTCTGTTCCTACATCATGTTGACTGATCCCTGTCTGTTCCTACATCATGTTGACTGATCCCTGTCTGTTCCTACATCATGTTGACTGATCCCTGTCTGTTCCTACATCATGTTGACTGATCCCTGTCTGTTCCTACATCATGTTGACTGATCCCTGTCTGTTCCTACATCATGTTGACTGATCCCTGTCTGTTCCTACATCATGTTGACTGATCCCTGTCTGTTCCTACATCATGTTGACTGATCCCTGTCTGTTCCTACATCATGTTGACTGATCCCTGTCTGTTCCTACATAATGTTGACTGATCCCTGTCTGTTCCTACATCATGTTGACTGATCCCTGTCTGTTCCTACATCATGTTGACTGATCCCTGTCTGTTCCTACATCATGTTGACTGATCCCTGTCTGTTCCTACTGTACTACATCATGTTGACTGATCCCTGTCTGTTCCTACATCATGTTGACTGATCCCTGTCTGTTCCTACATCATGTTGACTGATCCCTGTCTGTTCCTACATCATGTTGACTGATCCCTGTCTGTTCCTACTGTACTACATCATGTTGACTGATCCCTGTCTGTTCCTACTGTACTACATCATGTTGACTGATCTCTGTCTGTTCCTACTGTACTACATCATGTTGACTGATCCCTGTCTGTTCCTACTGTACTACATCATGTTGACTGATCTCTGTCTGTTCCTACATCATGTTGACTGATCCCTGTCTGTTCCTACTGTACTACATCATGTTGACTGATCTCTGTCTGTTCCTACATCATGTTGACTGATCCCTGTCTGTTCCTACATCATGTTGACTGATCCCTGTCTGTTCCTACATCATGTTGACTGATCCCTGTCTGTTACTACATCATGTTGACTGATCCCTGTCTGTTCCTACATCATGTTGACTGATCCCTGTCTGTTCCTACATCATGTTGACTGATCCCTGTCTGTTCCTACATCATGTTGACTGATCCCTGTCTGTTCCTACATCATGTTGACTGATCCCTGTCTGTTCCTACATCATGTTGACTGATCCCTGTCTGTTCCTACATCATGTTGACTGATCCCTGTCTGTTCCTACATCATGTTGACTGATCCCTGTCTGTTCCTACATCATGTTGACTGATCCCTGTCTGTTCCTACATCATGTTGACTGATCCCTGTCTGTTCCTACATCATGTTGACTGATCCCTGTCTGTTCCTACTGTACTACATCATGTTGACTGATCCCTGTCTGTTCCTACTGTACTACATCATGTTGACTGATCCCTGTCTGTTCCTACATCATGTTGACTGATCCCTGTCTGTTCCTACTGTACTACATCATGTTGACTGATCTCTGTCTGTTCCTACATCATGTTGACTGATCCCTGTCTGTTCCTACATCATGTTGACTGATCCCTGTCTGTTCCTACATCATGTTGACTGATCCCTGTCTGTTCCTACATCATGTTGACTGATCCCTGTCTGTTCCTACATCATGTTGACTGATCCCTGTCTGTTCCTACATCATGTTGACTGATCCCTGTCTGTTCCTACATCATGTTGACTGATCCCTGTCTGTTCCTACATCATGTTGACTGATCCCTGTCTGTTCCTACATCATGTTGACTGATCCCTGTCTGTTCCTACATCATGTTGACTGATCCCTGTCTGTTCCTACATCATGTTGACTGATCCCTGTCTGTTCCTACATCATGTTGACTGATCCCTGTCTGTTCCTACATCATGTTGACTGATCCCTGTCTGTTCCTACATCATGTTGACTGATCCCTGTCTGTTCCTACATCATGTTGACTGATCCCTGTCTGTTCCTACATCATGTTGACTGATCCCTGTCTGTTCCTACATCATGTTGACTGATCCCTGTCTGTTCCTACATCATGTTGACTGATCCCTGTCTGTTCCTACATCATGTTGACTGATCCCTGTCTGTTCCTACATCATGTTGACTGATCCCTGTCTGTTCCTACATCATGTTGACTGATCCCTGTCTGTTCCTACATCATGTTGACTGATCCCTGTCTGTTCCTACTGTACTACATCATGTTGACTGATCCCTGTCTGTTCCTACATCATGTTGACTGATCCCTGTCTGTTCCTACATCATGTTGACTGATCCCTGTCTGTTCCTACATCATGTTGACTGATCCCTGTCTGTTCCTACTGTACTACATCATGTTGACTGATCCCTGTCTGTTCCTACATCATGTTGACTGATCCCTGTCTGTTCCTACATCATGTTGACTGATCCCTGTCTGTTCCTACTGTACTACATCATGTTGACTGATCTCTGTCTGTTCCTACATCATGTTGACTGATCCCTGTCTGTTCCTACATCATGTTGACTGATCCCTGTCTGTTCCTACATCATGTTGACTGATCCCTGTCTGTTCCTACTGTACTACATCATGTTGACTGATCCCTGTCTGTTCCTACTGTACTACATCATGTTGACTGATCCCTGTCTGTTCCTACATCATGTTGACTGATCCCTGTCTGTTCCTACTGTACTACATCATGTTGACTGATCCCTGTCTGTTCCTACATCATGTTGACTGATCCCTGTCTGTTCCTACTGTACTACATCATGTTGACTGATCCCTGTCTGTTCCTACATCATGTTGACTGATCCCTGTCTGTTCCTACATCATGTTGACTGATCCCTGTCTGTTCCTACATCATGTTGACTGATCCCTGTCTGTTCCTACATCATGTTGACTGATCCCTGTCTGTTCCTACTGTATTACATCATGTTGACTGATCCCTGTCTTTTAAAGGGAATGGGATAGGGTGGGGTGGGGGAGAAAGTAGCAGAGAAGGGAGCAGGCCGTGCCAGATGGAGGAAGGGAACGGGATAGGGTGGGGGAGAAAGTAGCAGAGAAGGGAGCAGGCTGTGCCAGATGGAGGAAGGGAATGGGATAGGGTGGGGGAGAAAGTAGCAGAGAAGGCTTGGCCAGGCTGGGCCAGATGGAGAAAGGGAATGGGATAGGGTGGGGTGGGGGAGAAAGGAGCAGAGAAGGGAGCAGGCCGTGCCAGATGGAGGAAGGGAATGGGATAGGGTGGGGTGGGGGAGAAAGGAGCAGAGAAGGGAGCAGGCCGTGCCAGATGGAGGAAGGGAATGGGATAGGGTGGGGGAGAAAGTAGCAGAGAAGGGAGCAGGCCGTGCCAGATGGAGGAAGGGAACGGGATAGGGTGGGGGAGAAAGTAGCAGAGAAGGCTTGGCCAGGCTGGGCCAGATGGAGAAAGGGAATGGGATAGGGTGGGGGAGAAAGTAGCAGAGAAGGGAGCAGGCCGTGCCAGATGGAGGAAGGGAATGGGATAGGGTGGGGTGGGGTAGAAAGTAGCAGAGAAGGCTTGGCCAGGCCGTGCCAGATGGAGGAAGGGAATGGGATAGGGTGGGGTGGGGGAGAAAGTAGCAGAGAAGGCTTGGCCAGGCCGTGCCAGATGGAGGAAGGGAATGGGATAGGGTGGGGTGGGGGAGAAAGGAGCAGAGAAGGGAGCAGGGCCACAGAGCATTTACAAACACCAGCTGGAGTGTAACTGTGTTTCTTATGTTTTCCCTGGTCGTACTGTAGGGAAGGAGTGGGGTATGTTCAGCCAAAACAAGGAGGTGTAGTTGAACCTCTCTCATCTCCCTGGTCGTACTGTAGGGAAGGAGTGGGGGATGTTCAGCCAAAACAAGGAGGTGTAGTTGAACCTCTCTCATCTCCCTGGTCGTACTGTAGGGAAGGAGTGGGGGATGTTCAGCCAAAACAAGGAGGTGTAGTTGAACCTCTCTCATCTCCCTGGTCGTACTGTAGGGAAGGAGTGGGGATGTTCAGCCAAAACAAGGAGGTGTAGTTGAACCTCTCTCTCATCTCCCTGGTCGTACTGTAGGGAAGGAGTGGGGTATGTTCAGCCAAAACAAGGAGGTGTAGTTGAACCTCTCTCATCTCCCTGGTCGTACTGTAGGGAAGGAGTGGGGGATGTTCAGCCAAAACAAGGGGGTGTAGTTGAACCTCTCTCATTTCCAGGAAACCACATACGACCAAATATTTTAGGTCATCATTTGATGGAGTGTGAAGGAAGAAACCACACATGGAAAAAGTGGTAAGCAAGATACACCCCCCCCCCCCAAAAAAACACAGATTTTCACCAAATCAAAGGAATTGATTGTGTTAGATGTTTCATGATGCTTGTATCTAAACCAAAAGTAGATTAGTTACTGACTATATATCTCCACCCCCCTCGTTACCCCAGCAGGTTCTGACAGCCTCTGGTCCCATTCCAGACTAAATGACTCCACCCCCTCGTTACCCCAGCAGGTTCTGACAGCCTCTGGTCCCATTCCAGACTAAATGACTCCACCCCCTCGTTACCCCAGCAGGTTCTGACAGCCTCTGGTCCCATTCCAGACTAAATGACTCCACCCCTCGTTACCCCAGCAGGTTCTGACAGCCTCTGGTCCCATTCTAGACTAAATGACTCCACCCCTCGTTACCCCAGCAGGTTCTGACAGCCTCTGGTCCCATTCCAGACTAAATGACTCCACCCCCTCGTTACCCCAGCAGGTTCTGACAGCCTCTGGTCCCATTCCAGACTAAATGACTCCACCCCTCGTTACCCCAGCAGGTTCTGACAGCCTCTGGTCCCATTCCAGACTAAATGACTCCACCCCTCGTTACCCCAGCAGGTTCTGACAGCCTCTGGTCCCATTCCAGACTAAATGACTCCACCCCTCGTTACCCCAGCAGGTTCTGACAGCCTCTGGTCCCATTCCAGACTAAATGACTCCACCCCCTCGTTACCCCAGCAGGTTCTGACAGCCTCTGGTCCCATTCTAGACTAAATGACTCCACCCCCTCGTTACCCCAGCAGGTTCTGACAGCCTCTGGTCCCATTCCAGACTAAATGACTCCACCCCCTCGTTACCCCAGCAGGTCCTGACAGCCTCTGGTCCCATTCCAGACTAAATGACTCCACCCCCTCGTTACCCCAGCAGGTGTTGACAGCCTCTGGTCCCATTCCAGACTAAATGACTCCACCCCCTCGTTACCCCAGCAGGTTCTGACAGCCTCTGGTCCCATTCCAGACTAAATGACTCCACCCCCTCGTTACCCCAGCAGGTCCTGACAGCCTCTGGTCCCATTCCAGACTAAATGACTCCACCCCCTCGTTACCCCAGCAGGTGTTGACAGCCTCTGGTCCCATTCTAGACTAAATGACTCCACCCCCTCCAGGTGTTGACAGCCTCTGGTCCCATTCCAGACTAAATGACTCCACCCCCTCCAGGTGTTGACTGCCTCTGGCCCCATTCTAGACTAAATGACTCCACCCCCTCCAGGTGTTGACAGCCTTTGGCCCCATTCTAGACTAAATGACTCCACCCCCTCCAGGTGTTGACAGCCTCTGGTTCCATTCCAGACTAAATGACCACCCCCTCCAGGTTCCGACAGCCTCTGGCCCCATTCTAGACTAAATGACTCCACCCCCTCCAGGTGTTGACAGCCTCTGGTCCCATTCCAGACTAAATGACTCCACCCCCTCCAGGTGTTGACTGCCTCTGGCCCCATTCTAGACTAAATGACTCCACCCCCTCCAGGTGTTGACAGCCTCTGGTCCCATTCCAGACTAAATGACTCCACCCCCTCCAGGTGTTGACAGCCTCTGGTTCCATTCCAGACTAAATGACCACCCCCTCCAGGTTCCGACAGCCTCTGGCCCCATTCTAGACTAAATGACTCCAGCCCCTCCAGGTTCCGACAGCCTCTGGCCCCATTCTAGACTAAATGACTCCACCCCCTCCAGGTGTTGACAGCCTCTGGCCCCATTCCAGACTAAATGACTCCACCCCCTCCAGGTGTTGACAGCCTCTGGCCCCATTCTAGACTAAATGACTCCAGCCCCTCCAGGTTCCGACAGCCTCTGGCCCCATTCTAGACTAAAATAATATTTGTGATGCTATTAATTTAATAACCACTTTGCTTCAGCTTGCCACCTGTCCTGTTATCCTGTCTGAAAGGATAGTCTCTGAAAATTTATCTCATTCCACTAAAGGTTGTCCTTTAGTCACCTCAGAACAGATTGTAGAGAAGGATTCTCTGTCACGTCCACTCCTGCTCCTCCCCTCTGGCGTGAGACGTCGCCCGAGTACTAACCACCGGTCCTGGGACTCATCATTACGTACACCTGGGACTCATCATTACGCACACCTGGGACTCATCATTACGTACACCTGGTACTCATCATTACGCACACCTGGTACTCATCATTACACACACCTGGTACTCATCATTACACACACCTAGTACTCATCATTACGTACACCTGGTACTCATCATTACACACACCTAGTACTCATCATTACATACACCTGGTACTCATCGTTACACACACCTGGTACTCATCATTACACACACCTGGTACTCATCATTACACACACCTGGTACTCATCATTACATACACCTGGTACTCATCATTACACACACCTGGTACTCATCATTACGTACACCTGGTACTCATCATTACGCACACCTGGTACTCATCATTACGTACACCTGGTACTCATCATTACGTACACCTGGTACTCATCATTACGAACACCTGGCATTCATCATTACGTACACCTGGTACTCATCATTACACACACCTGGTACTCATCATTACGTACACCTGGTACTTATCATTACGCACACCTGTGTTCATGTTACCGCGCTTCTGTTACGCCATCTTGTTTTCAATCAACGTTTTACCTGCACCTGCTTCGGCGTCGTCGTTACATGCACTGACAGACTTTCATTTCAACCCTTTGATGTCTATGATGCACTAAGTGCTTCAGTACAGACTGATGTTAATTAAACCATAGGAGCTGATTCACTTCTTACTGCAGTACAGACTGATGTTAATTAAACCATAGGAGCTGATTCACTTCTTACTGCAGTACAGATTGATGTTAATTAAACCATAGAAGCTGATTCACTTCTTACTGCAGTACAGATTGATGTTAATTAAACCATAGGAGCTGATTCACTTCTTACTGCAGTACAGATTGATGTTAATTAAACCATAGGAGCTGATTCACTTCTTACTGCAGTACAGATTGATGTTAATTAAACCATAGGAGCTGATTCACTTCTTACTGCGGTACAGATTGATGTTAATTAAACCATAGGAGCTGATTCACTTCTTACTGCAGTACAGACTGATGTTAATTAAACCATAGGAGCTGATTCACTTCTTATTGCGGTACAGACTGATGTTAATTAAACCATAGGAGCTGATTCACTTCTTACTGCAGTACAGACTGATGTTAATTAAACCATAGGAGCTGATTCACTTCTTACTGCAGTACAGACTGATGTTAATTAAACAATAGGAGCTGATTCACTTGATTCACTTCTTACTGCAGTACAGATTGATGTTAATTAAACCATAGGAGCTGATTCACTTCTTACTGCAGTACAGACTGATGTTAATTAAACCATAGGAGCTGATTCACCTCTTACTGCAGTACAGATTGATGTTAATTAAACCATAGGAGCTGATTCACTTCTTACTGCGGTACAGACGGATGTTAATTAAACCATAGGAGCTGATTCACTTCTTACTGCGGTACAGACTGATGTTAATTAAACCATAGGAGCTGATTCACTTCTTACTGCAATACAGATTGATGTTAATTAAACCATAGGAGCTGATTCACTTGGTTCACTTCTTACTGCCTCTCTCTGCTCTACTTACTGCAGAACCACTAACCTATTTGTATAACTTGATAATTGTTTTTGCTGATATCCCTAAGATCTGAAAAGCGGCACTTCCTCCCCCGTAGATAAAGGAGGAGATTGAGATCCCGCTGACTTAGATAACTACTGTCCAATTTCCGAATTATCTCGCCTTTCCAAAGTTTTAGAATCCCTGACTAACTTTTGGCTAAGAACACTGTTTTTACTTCTCACTCAATCTGGTTTGAGACTGGGACACTGAGCTGTTACACACCAATCTGGTTTTAGACTGGGACATTCAGCTGTTACACACCAATCTGGTTTTAGACTGGGACACTGAGCTGTTACGTACCAATCTGGTTTTAGACTGGGACATTCGGCTGCTACGTACCAATCTGGTTTTAGACTGGGACATTCAGCTGTTACGTACCAATCTGGTTTCAGACCCAGACATTCAGCTGCTACGCTTGTTCTAGATGATGTGTTAAATTGCTTAAATCATAAAAATCATTGTGCTTACTTATTTCTCGACCTTTCCAAAGCTTTCGATACCACACACCATCACATTCTCATTCAAAGGTTGACTGATATAGGCCTGTCAGACAGAACTCAGTGTGTGATCTCTGATGGTGTTAAGTCTAGTGTCCTCGCGATTACAAAAGGTGTACCACAGGGATCAGTACTGGGACCTATTCTCTTTACTGTTTATATAAATAATATTAGTCGATTTGTTAAAACTTGGAATATTAATCTGTATGTAAACAATACTGTTATGCCATTGCCCCTAATGCAAATAATGTATTATAAGAGCTGTAATCTAACCTTACAAGAAAGTCCTTGTTGGTTTAAAACGGATACTTAATGTGGCCAAGACTAAACATACTGTATGTTGTTCTCAACTAAGAATGTTTCAGATTGACTACATAGTTATTCATTGAATGGTTCTTCTATCGATCGGATTCAAGGCCTACAAATATCTGGGCATTTGGAGTTCATGTTTAAAAAAACATACGGATGAGCTAGTTAAAAAGCTGAGATTTAAAGTAGCCTTTATTGTATAGAAACTGATCTTGCCTCTCCCTAAATAGCAGGACGCAGATTGTACAGTCAACTTTACTGCCCGTTGTTGACTACGGTGACACCATTACCCAGAATGCAGCAGTCACTCCTCTTAAACCTTTGGATTCAGTCTAACATAGTACCATTGGTTTTATCACAGGTGACAGTTTTAATACTCATCACTACATCCTGTATCTAAATGTTGTCTGGTCCTCATTAAAGTCCCGTAGATCACTTCCTACTCATCACTATATCCTGTATCTGGTCCTCATTAAAGTCCAGTAGATCACCTCCTACTCATCACTACATCCTGTATCTGGTCCTCATTAAAGTCCAGTAGATCACTTCCTACTCATCACTACATCCTGTATCTGGTCCTCATTAAAGTCCAGTAGATCACTTCCTACTCATCACTACATCCTGTATCTAAAGGTTGTCTGGTCCTCATTAAAGTCCAGTAGATCACTTCCTACTCATCACTATATCCTGTATCTGGTCCTCATTAAAGTCCAGTAGATCACTTCCTACTCATCACTACATCCTGTATCTAAAGGTTGTCTGGTCCTCATTAAAGTCCAGTAGATCACTTCCTACTCATCACTATATCCTGTATCTGGTCCTCATTAAAGTCCCGTAGATCACTTCCTACTCATCACTACATCCTGTATCTGGTCCTCATTAAAGTCCCGTGAGATGGCCGCCTCGCTTCGCGTTCCTAGGAAACTATGCAGTTTTTTGTTTTTTTACGTGTTATTTCTTACATTAGTACCCCAGGTCATCTTAGGTTTCATTACATACAGTCGAGAAGAACTACTGAATATAAGATCAGCGTCAACTCACCATCAGTACGACCAAGAATATGTTTTCCGCGACGCGGATCCTGTGTTCTGCCTTACAAACAGGACAACGGAATGGATCGCATGCAGCGACCCAAGGAAACGACTCCGAAAAAGAGGGAAACGCGGCGGTGTTCTGGTCAGACTCCGAAAAAGGGCACATCGCGCACCACTTCCCAGTATTCTTCTTGCCAATGTCCAGTCTCTCGACAACAAGGTTGATGAAATCCGAGCAAGGGTGGCATTCCAGAGGGACATCAGAGACTGCAACGTTCTCTGCTTTACGGAGACATGGCTTACTGGGAAAACGCTATCCAGGGCGGTACAGCCAACGGGTTTCTCCACGCATCGCGCCGACAGAAACAAACATCTATCTGGTAAGAAGAGTGGAGGGGGCGTATGCCTCATGACTAACGGGACATGGTGTGATGAAGGAAACATACAGGAACTCAAATCCTTCTGTTCACCTGATTTAGAATTCCTCACAATCAAATGTAGACCGCATTATCTTCCAAGAGAATTCTCTTCGATTATAATCACAGCCGTATATATCCCCCAAGCAGACACATCGATGGCTCTGAACGAACTTTATTTAACTCTTTGCAAACTGGAAAACATTTATCCGGAGGCTGCATTCATTGTAGCTGGGGATTTTAACAAAGCCAATCTGAAAACAAGACTCCCTAAATTTTATCAGCATATCGATTGCGCAACCAGGGGTGGTAAAACCTTGGATCATTGTTACTCTAACTTCCGCGACGCATATAAGGCCCTGCCCCGCCCCCCTTTCGGGAAAGCTGACCACGACTCCATTTTGCTGATCCCTGCCTACAGACAGAAATTAAAACAAGAGGCTCCCACGCTGAGGTCTGTCCAACGCTGGTCAGACCAAGCTGACTCTACACTCCAAGACTGCTTCCATCACGTGGACTGGGACATGTTTCGTATTGCGTCAGATTGGAATATTGACGAATACGCTGATTCGGTGTGCGAGTTCATTAGAACGTGCGTCGAAGATGTCGTTCCCATAGCAACGATAAAAACATTCCCTAACCAGAAACCGTGGATTGATGGCAGCATTTGCGTGAAACTGAAAGCGCGAACCACTGCTTTTAATCAGGGCAAGGTGTCTGGCAACATGACTGAATACAAACAGTGCAGCTATTCCCTCCGTAAGGCTATCAAACAAGCTAAGCGTCAGTACAGAGACAAAGTGGAATCTCAATTCAATAGCTCAGACACAAGAGGCATGTGGCAGGGTCTACAGTCAATCACGGACTACAAGATGAAATCCAGCCCAGTCACGGACCAGGATGTCTTGCTCCCAGGCAGACTAAATAACTTTTTTGCCCGCTTTGAGGACAATACAGTGCCACTGACACGGCCTGCAACGGAAACATGCGGTCTCTCCTTCACTGCAGCCGAGGTGAGTAAGACATTTAAACGTGTTAACCCTCGCAAGGCTGCAGGCCCAGACGGCATCCCCAGCCGCGCCTCAGAGCATGCGCAGACCAGCTGGCCGGTGTGTTTACGGACATATTCAATCAATCCCTATACCAGTCTGCTGTTCCCACATGCTTCAAGAGGGCCACCATTGTTCCTGTTCCCAAGAAAGCTAAGGTAACTGAGCTAAACGACTACCGCCCGTAGCACTCACTTCCGTCATCATGAAGTGCTTTGAGAGACTAGTCAAGGACCATATCACCTCCACCCTACCTGACACCCTAGACCCACTCCAATTTGCTTACCGCCCAAATAGGTCCACAGACGATGCAATCTCAACCACACTGCACACTGCCCTAACCCACCTGGACAAGAGGAATACCTATGTGAGAATGCTGTTCATCGACTACAGCTCGGCATTCAACACCATAGTACCCTCCAAGCTCGTCATCAAGCTCGAGACCCTGGGTCTCGACCCCGCCCTGTGCAACTGGGTACTGGACTTCCTGACGGGCCGCCCCCAGGTGGTGAGGGTAGGCAACAACATCTCCTCCCCGCTGATCCTCAACACGGGGCCCCACAAGGGTGCGTTCTGAGCCCTCTCCTGTACTCCCTGTTCACCCACGACTGCGTGGCCACGCACGCCTCCAACTCAATCATCAAGTTTGCGGACGACACAACAGTGGTAGGCTTGATTACCAACAACGACGAGACGGCCTACAGGGAGGAGGTGAGGGCCCTTGGAGTGTGGTGTCAGGAAAATAACCTCACACTCAACATCAACAAAACTAAGGAGATGATTGTGGACTTCAGGAAACAGCAGAGGGAACACCCCCTATCCACATCGATGGAACAGTAGTGGAGAGGGTAGCTAGTTTTAAGTTCCTCGGCATACACATCACAGACAAACTGAATTGGTCCACTCACACTGACAGCGTCGTGAAGAAGGCGCAGCAGCGCCTATTCAACCTCAGGAGGCTGAAGAAATTCGGCTTGTCACCAAAAGCACTCACAAACTTCTACAGATGCACAATCGAGAGCATCCTGGCGGGCTGTATCACCGCCTGGTACGGCAACTGCTCCGCCCTCAACCGTAAGGCTCTCCAGAGGGTAGTGAGGACTGCACAACGCATCACCGGGGGCAAACTACCTGCCCTCCAGGACACCTACACCACCCGTTGTTACAGGAAGGCCATAAAGATCATCAAGGACATCAACCACCCGAACCACTGCCTGTTCACCCCGCTATCATCCAGAAGGCGAGGTCAGTACAGGTGCATCAAAGCTGGGACCGAGAGACTGAAAAACAGCTTCTATCTCAAGGCCATCAGACTGTTAAACAGCCACCACTAACATTGAGTGGCTGCTGCCAACACACTGTCATTGACACTGACCCAACTCCAGCCACTTTAATAATGGGAATGGATGGGAAATTATGTAAATATATCACTAGCCACTTTAAACAATGCTACCTTATATAATGTTACTTACCCTACATTATTCATCTCATATGCATATGTATATACTGTACTCTACAACATCGACTGCATCCTTATGTAACACATGTATCACTAGCCACTTTAACTATGCCACTTTGTTTACTTTGTCTACACACTCATCTCATATGTATATACTGTACTCGATACCATCTACTGTATGCTGCTCTGTACCATCACTCATTCATATATCCTTATGTACATGTTCCTTATCCCCTTACACTGTGTATAAGACAGTAGTTTTGGAATTGTTAGTTAGATTACTTGTTGGTTATCACTGCATTGTCGGAACTAGAAGCACAAGCATTTCGCTACACTCGCATTAACATCTGCTAACCATGTGTATGTGACAAATAAAATTTGATTTGATTTGATTTGATTAGATCACTTCCTACTCATCACTATATCCTGTATCTAAAGGTTGTCTGGTCCTCATTAAAGTCCAGTAGATCACTTCCTACTCATCACTACATCCTGTATCTGGTCCTCATTAAAGTCCCGTAGATCACTTCCTACTCATCACTACATCCTGTATCTGGTCCTCATTAAAGTCCCGTAGATCACTTCCTACTCATCACTACATCCTGTATCTAAAGGTTGTCTGGTCCTCATTAAAGTCCAGTAGATCACTTCCTACTCATCACTACATCCTGTATCTGGTCCTCATTAAAGTCCCGTAGATCACTTCCTACTCATCACTACATCCTGTATCTGGTCCTCATTAAAGTCCAGTAGATCACTTCCTACTCATCACTACATCCTGTATCTGGTCCTCATTAAAGTCCAGTAGATCACTTCCTACTCATCACTACATCCTGTATCTGGTCCTCATTAAAGTCCAGTAGATCACTTCCTACTCATCACTACATCCTGTATCTGGTCCTCATTAAAGTCCAGTAGATCACTTCCTACTCATCACTACATCCTGTATCTGGTCCTCATTAATGTCCCGTAGATCACTTCCTACTCATCACTACATCCTGTATCTAAAGGTTGGCTGGTCCTCATTAAAGTCCCGTAGATCACTTCCTACTCATCACTACATCCTGTATCTAAAGGTTGCCTGGATGGAGATATGGATGGTGGAGATGTTAGATGAGACATGGATGGTGGAGATGATAGATGAGACATGGATGGTGGAGATGATAGATGAGACATGGATGGTGGAGATGATAGATGAGACATGGATGGTGGAGATGATAGATGAGACATGGATGGTGGAGATGATAGATGAGACATGGATGGTGGAGATGATAGATGAGACATGGATGGTGGAGATGATAGATGAGACATGGATGGTGGAGATGATAGATGAGACATGGATGGTGGAGATGATAGATGAGACATGGATGGTGGAGATGATAGATGAGACATGGATGGTGGAGATGATAGATGAGACATGGATGGTGGAGATGATAGATGAGACATGGATGGTGGAGATGATAGATGAGACATGGATAGTGGAGATGTTAGATGAGACATGGATGGTGGAGATGATAGATGAGACATGGATGGTGGAGATGATAGATGAGACATGGATGGTGGAGATGATAGATGAGACATGGATGGTGGAGATGTTAGATGAGACATGGATGGTGGAGATGATAGATGTGATATGGACGGTGGAGATGTTAGATGAACATTAGAAAGTATCACCTCTACTCAAAGTGTAACAGTATTGCTTCCGTCCCTCTCCTTGCCCCTACCTGGGCTCAAACCAGGAACCCACTGCACACATCAACAACCGACACCCACGAAGCATTGTTACCCATGGTTACCCATGGTTACCCATGGTTACCCATCTGCTCTTTGCAGAGCAAAGGGGGAACAACTACTTCAAGGTCTCAGAGCGAGTAACGTCACCGATTGAAACTCTATTAGCCACCACCAGCGCTAACTAGCTAGTCGTTTCACATCGGTTACACAAGCAAAGAGGTTTCTGTGACCACACTGGCAGAGGGAGAGAGGGGGGATTGGTGTTGATGGGATATGACTGCTAGTAGCAGCGTACGTGGTCTACTACTGGTAATAGTTATCACTGTTATTACCCTCACGGTTCCATCAACTGGATGCTTAACCAGGCCAGCTCAGTACTGGTTTACATGTGGTTCAACTCCGCTTCAGTTGGGCTCAGTAGTGTGAAAAGCCCTATAGAGGTCGATTCAACACACAGCCTGCTGTCTGACCGACAATGAGTGGTGCACTATGTAGGGTGCCAGGTCTCATAGGGTGCCAGGGCTCATAGGGTTCTGATTAAAAGTAGGGCACTATGTAGGGAATAGGGTGCCAGGGCCTATAGGGTTCTGACTAAAAGTAGGGCACTATGTAGGGAATAGGGTGCCAGGTCCCATAGGATTCTGATTAAAAGTAGGGCACTATGTAGGGAATAGGGTGCCAGGTCCCATAGGATTCTGATTAAAAGTAGTGCACTATGTAGGGAATAGGGTGCCAGGTCCCATAGGATTCTGATTAAAAGTAGTGCACTATGTAGGGAATAGGGTGCCAGGTCCCATAGGATTCTGATTAAAAGTAGTGCACTATGTAGGGAATAGGGTGCCAGGTCCCATAGGATTCTGATTAAAAGTAGTGCACTATGTAGGGAATAGGGTGCCAGGGCCCATAGGGTTCTGATTAAAAGTAGTGCACTATGTAGGGAATAGGGTGCCAGGTCCCATAGGATTCTGATTAAAAGTAGTGCACTATGTAGGGAATAGGGTGCCAGGTCCCATAGGATTCTGATTAAAAGTAGTGCACTATGTAGGGAATAGGGTGCCAGGGCCCATAGGGTTCTGATTAAAAGTAGTGCACTATGTAGGGAATAGGGTGCCAGGTCCCATAGGATTCTGATTAAAAGTAGTGCACTATGTAGGGAATAGGGTGTCATTTGAGTCGTAGACTTGTTTCTTATCTCAGATGAATTGGAGAGATTTGAAAGATGAATAAAATAGAACATATGACTAAGTTTTGATGCCGACAAATCGCTGCCAGGCAGACATCTCCTGCCAATATATGACTGTGACAAACATAAACATCAACAAACAGCCGTAAAAACGGGATGAAAAGTTACAGAAAAACGTAGTTCAGTATCCTTCTAATCTGTTGAACATGGAGACAACCATGATTCAGAAGGTATAGCTGGGTGAACCTGGGGTTTGAACTTTGGATTGGTCATGGCAGGGTTGGGTTTAGGTTGGAGGCTGACTTGGGATAATCTGGGATTTACAGTAACCTTTAAAATGCTAAACATTAAGGATTGGACTCCGTCCGATATTAATCTAACCCTACATGTCCGTGAATCTGGTGCCTGCTTTGTAGCATGGAAGGGGATGGACCCTCCAGTAGCCTAGTGGTTAGAGTGGAGGGGTGGCAGCATAGCCTAGTGGTTAGAGTGTAGGGACGGCAGGGTAGCCTAGTGGTTAGAGTGGAGGGGTGGCAGCATAGCCTAGTGGTTAGAGTGTAGAGGGGGCAGGGTAACCTAGTGGTTAGAGGGGAGGGGTGGCAGGGTAGCCTAGTGGTTAGAGTGGAGGGGTGGCAGGGTAGCCTAGTGGTTAGAGTGGAGGGGTGGCAGGGTAGCCTAGTGGTTAGAGTGGAGGGGTGGCAGCATAGCCTAGTGGTTAGAGGGGAGGGGTGGCAGGGTAGCCTAGTGGTTAGAGTGGAGGGGTGGCAGGGTAGCCTAGTGGTTAGAGGGGAGGGGTGGCAGGGTAGCCTAGTGGTTAGAGTGGAGGGGTGGCAGGGTAGCCTAGTGGTTAGAGTGGAGAGGTGGCAGGGTAGCCTAGTCGTTATAGTGGAGGGGTGGCAGGGTAGCCTAGTGGTTAGAGTGGAGGGGTGGCAGCATAGCCTAGTGGTTAGAGGGGAGGGGTGACAGGGTAGCCTAGTGGTTAGAGTGGAGGGGTGGCAGGGTAGCCTAGTGGTTAGAGTGGAGGGGTGGCAGGGTAGCCTAGTGGTTAGAGTGGAGGGGTGGCAGGGTAGCCTAGTGGTTAGAGTGGAGGGGTGGCAGGGTAGCCTAGTGGTTAGAGTGGAGGGGTGGCAGGGTAGCCTAGTGGTTAGAGTGGAGGGGGCAGGGTAGCCTAGTGGTTAGAGTGGAGGGGTGGCAGGGTAGCCTAGTGGTTAGAGTGGAGGGGTGGCAGCGTAGCCTAGTGGTTAGAGGGGAGGGGTGGCAGGGTAGCCTAGTGGTTAGAGTGGAGGGGTGGCAGGGTAGCCTAGTGGTTAGAGTGGAGGGGTGGCAGGGTAGCCTAGTGGTTAGAGTGGAGGGGTGGCAGCGTAGCCTATTGGTTAGAGTGAAGGGGCGGCAGCGTAGCCTAGTGGTTAGAGTGGAGAGGTGGCAGGGTAGCCTAGTGGTTAGAGTGGAGGGGTGGCAGCGTAGCCTAGTGGTTAGAGTGTAGAGGCGGCAGGGTAGCCTAGTGGTTAGAGTGTAGAGGCGGCAGGGTAGCCTAGTGGTTAGAGGGTAGAGGGGGCAGGGTAGCCTAGTGGTTAGAGGGTAGAGGGGGCAGGGTAGCCTAGTGGTTAGAGGGTAGAGGGGGCAGGGTAGCCTAGTGGTTAGAGTGTAGAGGCGGCAGCGTAGCCTAGTGGTTAGAGTGTAGAGGCGGCAGCGTAGCCTAGTGGTTAGAGTGTAGAGGCGGCAGCGTAGCCTAGTGGTTAGAGTGTAGAGGAGGCAGGGTAGCCTAGTGGTTAGAGTGTAGAGGCGGCAGGGTAGCCTAGTGGTTAGAGGGTAGAGGGGGCAGGGTAGCCTAGTGGTTAGAGGGTAGAGGGGGCAGGGTAACCTAGTGGTTAGAGGGTAGAGGGGGCAGGGTAGCCTAGTGGTTAGAGGGTAGAGGGGGCAGGGTAGCCTAGTGGTTAGAGGGTAGAGGGGGCAGGGTAGCCTAGTGGTTAGAGTGGAGGGGTGGCAGCGTAGCCTAGTGGTTAGAGTGGAGGGGTGGCAGCGTAGCCTAGTGTTTAGAGTGTAGAGGCGGCAGGGTAGCCAAGTGGTTAGAGTGTAGAGGCGGCAGGGTAGCCTAGTGGTTAGAGGGTAGAGGGGGTAGGGTAGCCTAGTGGTTAGAGTGTAGAGGGGCAGGGTAGCCTAGTGGTTAGAGGGTAGAGGGGGCAGGGTAGCCTAGTGGTTAGAGGGTAGAGGGGGCAGGGTAGCCTAGTGGTTAGAGGGTAGAGGGGGCAGGGTAGCCTAGTGGTTAGAGGGTAGAGGGGGCAGGGTAGCCTAGTGGTTAGAGTGGAGGGGTGGCAGCGTAGCCTAGTGGGTAGAGTGTTGGACTAGTAACCGGAAGGTTGCAAGTTCAAACCCACGAGCTGACATGGTACAAATTTGTCATTCTACGAGGCAGTTAACCCACTGTTCCTAGGCCGACATTGAAAATAAGAATTTGTTCATAACTGACTTGCCTAGTTAAATAAAGGTAAAATGCATGATGGTGACAACAGGAGGAGATGAGAGGAAGTGGCTGCAGAATTACATATAAACTAAAGGACAGCTTCTAGAACAGAAACAACGGGTGTGACTCAGTCTGTACAGCACGATGCTTGTTGTGGGTTTGATTCCCACCGGGATAAATACATATATTGTTACTACAACATTATAAGAGGAGGCTGTTCTTTGCTGATGTCATCTGAGGACTAGGAGCAGACAGTTGTTTCCAAAAGGTGACTGCAGTCACAGTAACTGGGTCACACACACACACACACACACACACACACACACACACACACACACACACACACACACACACACACACACACACACACACACACACACACACACACACACACACACACACACACACACACACACACAGACTGTCCCCCAGCAGACGCAGTCTGAGACTTTCTAAGGTTCATCCACACTAGACAGGCCATGTCATACTGTATGTCGTCTCCAGAGCCGTACTCACAGTCTCACCCTAGCTGGTTCGGTGGGTATGGAAAGTGGAGTGTCCCACTCAGTGGAGGCTGTTGAGGGGGAGCCAATGGAATGACATCAAACACATGGTAACCATGGAAACCAATATGAATGCTCTACATAGGGAACTACACCACAGCCCATGTGAATGCTCTACATTGGGAACTACAACACAGCCCATATGAATGCTCTACGTTGGGAACTACAACACAGCCCATATGAATGCTCTACGTAGGGAACTACACCACAGCCCATATGAATGCTCTACATTGGGAACTACACCACAGCCCATATGAATGCTCTACATTGGGAACTACACCACAGCCCATATGAATGCTCTACATTGGGAACTACACCACAGCCCATATGAATGCTCTACGTAGGGAACTACACCTCAGCCCATATGAATGCTCTACATTGGGAACTACACCACAGCCCATATGAATGCTCTACGTAGGGAACTACACCTCAGCCCATATGAATGCTCTACATAGGACCACAGCCCATATGAATGCTCTACATAGGACCACAGCCCATATGAATGCTCTACATTGGGAACTACTCGACAGCCCATATGAATGCTCTATGTAGGGAACAGCACCACAGCCCATACTCCCATACTCTCCACACTCTGACTCCTCATCATACTTATTTATTTCTCCTGACAAAAGTTGGCATCTGACCCCTCAGCCTCACCCTCAGCCTCTCCCTCAGCCTCTCCCTCAGTCTCACCCTCAGCCTCTCCCTCAGTCTCACCCTCAGCCTCTCCCTTTTCCTCCCCTTCAGCCTCCCCCTCAGTCTCTCCCTCAGCCTCCCCTTCAGCCTCCCCCTCAGTCTCTCCCTCAGCCTCTCCCTCAGCCTCCCCCCCAGTCTCTCCCTCAGTCTCTCCCTCAGCCTCTCCCTCAGCCTCTCCCTTTTCCTCCCCTTCAGCCTCCCCCTCAGTCTCTCCCTCAGCCTCCCCTTCAGCCTCCCCCTCAGTCTCTCCCTCAGCCTCTCCCTCAGCCTCCCCCAGTCTCTCCCTCAGTCTCTCCCTCAGCCTCTCCCTCAGCCTCTCCCCCAGCCTCTCCCCCAGCCTCTCCCTCAGCCTCTCCTCAGCCTCTCCTTCAGCCTCTCCCTCAGCCTCCCCCAGTCTCTCCCTCAGCCTCCCCTCAGTCTCTCCCTCAGCCTCTCCCTCAGCCTCCCCCAGTCTCTCCCTCAGCCTCTCCCTCAGTCTCACCCTCAGCCTCTCCCTTTTCCTCCCCTTCAGCCTCCCCCCCTCAGTCTCTCCCTCAGCCTCCCCTTCAGCCTCCCCCAGTCTCTCCTCAGCCTCCCCTTCAGCCTCCCCCTCAGTCTCTCCCTCAGCCTCTCCCTCAGCCTCCCCCTCAGTCTCTCCCTCAGCCTCTCCTTCAGCCTCCCCCTCAATTCTCTCCCTCAGCCTCCCCTTCAGCCTCCCCTCAGTCTCTCCCTCACTCTCCCTCAGCCTCTCCCTCAGCCTCTCCCTCAGTCTCTCCCTCAGCCTCCCCTTCAGCCTCCCCTCAGTCTCTCCCTCATCCTCTCCCTCAGCCTCCCCCAGTCTCTCCCCCCTCAGCCTCTCCCTCAGCCTCTCCCCCAGCCTCTCCCCCAGCCTCTCCCTCAGCCTCTCCCTCAGCCTCTCCTTCAGCCTCTCCCTCAGCCTCCCCCTCAGCCTCTCCTTCAGCCTCTCCCTCAGCCTCTCCTTCAGCCTCTCCCTCAGCCTCCCCCAGTCTCTCCCTCAGCCTCTCCTTCAGCCTCCCCTTCAGCCTCCCCCTCAGTCTCTCTCTCAGCCTCTCCCTCAGCCTCTCCCTCAGTCTCTCCCTCAGCCTCTCCCTCAGTCTCTCCCTCAGCCTATCCCTCAGCCTCCCCCTCAGTCTCTCCCTCAGCCTCCCCTTCAGCCTCCCCCTCAGTCTCTCCCTCAGCCTCTCCCTCAGCCTATCCCTCAGCCTCCCCCTCAGTCTCTCCCTCAGCCTCCCCCTCAGTCTCTCCCTCAGTCTCTCCCTCAGCCTCTCCTTCAGCCTCCCCCTCAGTCTCTCCTTCAGCCCCCCCCCTCCCTCAGTCTCTCCCTCAGCCTCTCCTTCAGCCTCCCCCTCAGAAAATACATGACCAATCAATTGGCTCCTTGGCAGGGATGTTAGAATGTGAAGTTAAAATATCATCCTGTTCAATCATCCCAGGTTGACTAGCTGAGAATCGATCTAAAGGGGGGCATGATGAAGATGGATCGGTCTCCCTACGAGAGAGAGAGAGAGAGAGAGAGAGAGAGAGAGAGAGAGAGAGAGAGAGAGAGAGAGAGAGAGAGAGAGAGAGAGAGAGAGAGAGAGAGAGAGAGAGAGAGAGAGAGAGAGAGAGAGAGAGAGAGAGAGAGAGAGAGAGAGAGAGAGAGAGAGAGTGGCTATTTGAGATACAAGGATATCAAATTCTGGTTTTGGCTAAGATTCAAAACTGTTTTGTAGCGCAGAGGAATGATTGGATGTTGCTTCATCTTGGCAACCACAGACTCAGGCTTAGTGTTGTACCCACAGAAACAACGTGACACGGATATAGAACCCCATGTGTCCATAACTGACTGAGGTGTTTCTTGATGTTTCACACTTCAAACTGTGGTGCCTGGCCGGAGCTTTCACACCATCTTAGCCTGCAACACAGACTGTAGGCCTAGAGGTTCCAATACTCTGACGATAGAAAACAGACTGTAGGCCCCCTAGATGTTCCAATACTCTGACGATAGAAAACAGACTGCAGACCCCCTAGATGTTCCAATACTCTGATGATAGAAAACAGACCCCCTAGATGTTCCAATACTCTGATGATAGAAAACAGACCCCCTAGATGTTCCAATACTCTGATGATAGAAAACAGACCCCCTAGATGTTCCAATACTCTGATGATAGAAAACAGACTGTAGACCCACTAGATGTTCCAATACTCTGACGATAGAAAACAGACTGCAGACCCCCTAGATGTTCCAATACTCTGATGATAGAAAACAGACCCCCTAGATGTTCCAATACTCTGATGATAGAAAACAGACTGTAGACCCACTAGATGTTCCAATACTCTGACGATAGAAAACAGACTGCAGACCCCCTAGATGTTCCAATACTCTGATGATAGAAAACAGACCCCCTAGATGTTCCAATACTCTGATGATAGAAAACAGACCCCCTAGATGTTCCAATACTCTGATGATAGAAAACAGACTGTAGGCCCCCTAGATGTTCCAATACTCTGATGATAGAAAACAGACTGTAGACCCACTAGATGTTCCAATACTCTGACGATAGAAAACAGACTGCAGACCACCTAGATGTTCCAATACTCTGATGATAGAAAACAGACCCACTAGATGTTCCAATATTCTGATGATAAAAAACAGACTGCAGACCCCCTAGATGTTCCAATACTCTGATGATAGAAAACAGACTGCAGACCCCCTAGATGTTCCAATACTCTGATGATAGAAAACAGACCCCCTAGATGTTCCAATACTCTGATGATAGAAAACAGACTGTAGGCCCCCTAGATGTTCCAATACTCTGATGATAGAAAACAGACTGTAGACCCACTAGATGTTCCAATACTCTGACGATAGAAAACAGACTGCAGACCCCCTAGATGTTCCAATACTCTGATGATAGAAAACAGACCCCCTAGATGGTCCAATACTCTGATGATAGAAAACAGACCCACTAGATGTTCCAATACTCTGATGATAGAAAACAGACTGTAGGCCTCCTAGATGTTCCAATACTCTGATGATAGAAAACAGACTGTAGACCCACTAGATGTTCCAATACTCTGATGATAAAAAACAGACTGCAGACCCCCTAGATGTTCCAATACTCTGATGATAGAAAACAGACTGCAGACCCCCTAGATGTTCCAATACTCTGATGATAGAAAACAGACTGTAGGCCTCCTAGATGTTCCAATACTCTGATGATAGAAAACAGACTGTAGACCCACTAGATGTTCCAATACTCTGATGATAAAAAACAGACTGCAGACCCCCTAGATGTTCCAATACTCTGATGATAGAAAACAGACTGCAGACCCCCTAGATGTTCCAATACTCTGATGATAGAAAACAGACTGTAGACCCATTAGATGTTCCAATACTCTGACGATAGAAAACAGACTGCAGATCCCCTAGATTTTCCAATACTCTGATGATAGAAAACAGACCCACTAGATGTTCCAATACTCTGACGATAGAAAACAGACTGCAGATCCCCTAGATTTACCAATACTCTGATGATAGAAAACAGACCCCCTAGATGTTCCAATACTCTGATGATAGAAAACAGACCCCCTAGATGTTCCAATACTCTGACAATAGAAAACAGACTGTAGGCCTAGATGTTCCAATACTCTGATGATAGAAAACAGACTGTAGGCCCCCTAGATGTTCCAATACTCTGATGATAGAAAACAGACCCCCTAGATGTTCCAATACTCTGATTATAGAAAACAGACTGCAGACCCCCTAGATGTTCCAATACTCTGATGATAGAAAACAGACTGTAGGCTGAGATGTTACAATACTCTGATGATAGAAAACAGACTGCAGACCCCCTAGATGTTCCAATACTCTGATCATAGAAAACAGACTGCAGACCCCCTAGATGTTCCAATACTCTGACAATAGAAAACAGACCCCCTAGATGTTCCAATACTCTGACGAAAGAAAACAGACTGCAGACCCCCTAGATGTTCCAATACTCTGACGATAGAAAACAGACCCCCTAGATGGTCCAATACTCTGACGAAAGAAAACAGACTGCAGACCCCCTAGATGTTCCAATACTCTGACGATAGAAAACAGACTGCAGACCCCCTCGATGTTCCAATACTCTGATCATAGAAAACAGACTGCAGACCCCCTCGATGTTACAATACTCTGATCATAGAAAACAGACTGCAGACCCCCTAGATGTTCCAATACTCTGACGATAGAAAACAGACTGTAGGCCCCCTAGATGTTCCAGTACTCTGATCATAGAAAACAGACTGCAGACCCCCTAGATGTTCCAATACTCTGACGATAGAAAACAGACTGCAGACCCCCTAGATGTTCCAATACTCTGATGATAGAAAACAGACCCCCTAGATGTTCCAATACTCTGACAATAGAAAACAGACTGTAGCCCCCCTAGATGTTCCAATACTCTGACAATAGAAAACAGACTGTAGGCCTAGATGTTCCAATACTCTGACAATAGAAAACAGACTATAGACCCTCATGATATTCCAATACTCTGGACAGCTCAGTATAACTGGAGATCTGATAAGGTAGGGAACACATCAATAAACATTCAATAACACACAGCCTATAATGTTCCAGTCCACGGTGCAGATATGTAAAGGAACCTCTGTATTAATATAGTTGGTTATGTTCCAGTCCACGGTGCAGATATGTAAAGGAACCTCTGTATTAATATAGTTGGTTATGTTTCAGTCCACGGTGCAGATATGTAAAGGAACCTCTGTATTAATATAGTTGGTTATGTTTCAGTCCACGGTGCAGATATGTAAAGGAACCTCTGTATTAATATAGTTGGTTATGTTTCAGTCCACGGTGCAGATATGTAAAGGAACCTCTCTGTATTAATATAGTTGGTTATGTTTCAGTCCACGGTGCAGATATGTAAAGGAACCTCTGTATTAATATAGTTGGTTATGTTTCAGTCCACGGTGCAGATATGTAAAGGAACCTCTGTATTAATATAGTTGGTTATGTTTCAGTCCACGGTGCAGATATGTAAAGGAACCTCTGTATTAATATAGTTGGTTATGTTTCAGTCCACGGTGCAGATATGTAAAGGAACCTCTGTATTAATATAGTTGGTTATGTTTCAGTCCACGGTGCAGATATGTAAAGGAACCTCTGTATTAATATAGTTGGTTATGTTTCAGTCCACGGTGCAGATATGTAAAGGAACCTCTGTATTAATATAGTTGGTTATGTTTCAGTCCACGGTGCAGATATGTAAAGGAACCTCTGTATTAATATAGTTGGTTATGTTTCAGTCCACGGTGCAGATATGTAAAGGAACCTCTGTATTAATATAGTTGGTTATGTTTCAGTCCACGGTGCAGATATGTAAAGGAACCTCTGTATTAATATAGTTGGTTATGTTTCAGTCCACGGTGCAGATATGTAAAGGAACCTCTGTATTAATATAGTTGGTTATGTTTCAGTCCACGGTGCAGATATGTAAAGGAACCTCTGTATTAATATAGTTGGTTATGTTTCAGTCCACGGTGCAGATATGTAAAGGAACCTCTGTATTAATATAGTTGGTTATGTTTCAGTCCACGGTGCAGATATGTAAAGGAACCTCTGTATTAATATAGTTGGTTATGTTTCAGTCCACGGTGCAGATATGTAAAGGAACCTCTGTATTAATATAGTTGGTTATGTTTCAGTCGATTGCTTTGGTCTGTGTTACCGCAGGTCAGCTCTATCTCGACTGCTTTGGTCTGTGTTACCGCAGGTCAGCTCTATCTCGACTGCTTTGGTCTGTGTTACCGCAGGTCAGCTCTATCTCGACTGCTTTGGTCTGTGTTACCGCAGGTCAGCTCTGTCTCGACTGCTTTGGTCTGTTTTACCGCAGGTCAGCTCTGCCTCGACTGCTTTGGTCTGTGTTACCGCAGGTCAGCTCTGTCTCGACTGGTCTGTTTTCAAAAGTAGTACACTACATAGGGAATAGGGCGCACTATATAGAAACAGACAAAATGACAACATCTAAGAAGAAAACGTAACATCACAGTAAATGAACCCAATCACAACAGAGTCAATGAAACAGAACAGTTTGATATGTTTTCTCCCTGAGGAACAGACAGACAGTGT
>NW_025747025.1:62500-74557 GCF_021184085.1 Oncorhynchus gorbuscha
TCTCTCTCTCTCTCGCTCCCCCTCTCTCTCTCTCTCAATTCAATTTCAATTCAAGGGCTTTATTGGCATGGGAAACATGTGTTAACATTGCCAAAGCAAGTGAGGTAGACAACATACAAAGTGAATATATAATATATATCTCTCTCTCTCTCTCCATCTCTCTCTCTGTCTCTCCATCTCTGTCTCTCTCTCTTTCTCTCTCTCTCTCCCCCTCTCTCTCCCCCTCTCTCTCTCTCTCCCCTCTCTCTCTCTATCTTTTCCTCTCCCTCTCCCTCTTTCCATTACACTCACATGCATGCATCAGTGCAGAAAGAAACAAAGAGAGAAATTTGGGCCACGGTGTGTGTGTGTGTTTGGATGTGTGTGTGTGTGTGTGTGCATGTTTGGGTGTGTGTGTGTGTGTCTGTGTGTGCATGTTTGGTTGTGTGTGTGTGTGTGTGTGTGTGTGTGTGTGTGTGTGTGTGTGTGTGTGTGTGTGTGTGTGTGTGTGTGTGTTTGGGTGTGTGTTTGGGTGTGTGTGTGTGTGTCCGTGTGTGCATGTTTGGGTGTGTGTGTGTGTTTGTGTGTGTGTGTGTCTGTGTGTGCATGTTTGGGTGTGTGTGTGTGTCTGTGTGTGCATGTTTGGGTGTGTGTGTGTGCGTCTGTGTGTGCATTATTGGGTGCGTGTGTGTGTCCGTGTGTGCATGTTTGGATGTGTGTGTGGGTTTGTGTGTGTGTGTCCGTGTGTGCATGTTTGGATGTGTGTGTGTGTGTGTGTGTGTGTGTGTGTGTGTGTGTGTGTGTGTGTGTGTGTGTGTGTGTGTGTGTGTGTGTGTGCATGTTTGGGTGTGTGTGTGTGTGCATGCATGTGTGTGTGTATGCTTCAGGAAAACACACCATTAAAACATCCTGCCTCCTCAAAGGCACCAATCAGACCAGGGAGAGATATACTAACACTGTCTAATTGGCTAATGTTAATTACATGTACGCCTAGCATGTTAAAGCCAGAGCAGAGGGAATATATGTAGCCTGACATTGTGTGTGTGTGTGTGTGTGTGTGTGTGTGTGTGTGTGTGTGTGTGTGTGTGTGTGTGTGTGTGTGTGTGTGTGTGTGTGTGTGTGTGTGTGTGTGTGTGTGTGTGTGTGTGTGTGTGTGTGTGTGTGTTAGGGCTGGGCGATATGGCCAAAATATCATATCACAATATTTGTTAATCTATGTATTTTTTGTAATATAATTTATAAATGTGCTTTATGAGATGTGGTTGACCTTGGTGACAACACATACACTCTACCTGATTCCAATGGGCTTTCTCCATTCTGATTGGTTTATACTGTTTTCATAAATTTCGATATTTCCTGAGATAATTTCCTGTCCTAATATTAGGTCATTTCCTGTCCTAATATGAGGTCATTTCCTGTCCTAATATGAGGTCATTTCCTGTCCTAATATGAGGTCATTTCCTGTCCTAATATGAGGTCATTTCCTGTCCTAATATGAGATCATTTCCTTTACACTGCCATGTAGGGCTGCAGGATATTGAGAGACTTTCTAGGCCTTGTTTTTAAACAAATGTTGCAATTATGAATTTGCTTGTTGGAATCATGGAAACAGAACGACTATTCTAATTCTGTAGTTAGAATATAACAGTGAAAACTTTAAATACAGTGTTGGTTGGCACGACAACGAATGAAAAAGCCAGGAGTTATTTAAACGGTATGCAGACTGAACGCAAACGGTCTCGCGGTCGAGCAACAACAACTGAGTGACAGGAGCTTTGATCTGTGTGGACAGCGGCATGCAGAGAGCGGAGGGCTTGGTGAGAGATAAGGGAGAGAGATGACTCAGGTAGCAGAGTACACTATGCAAATGGACGTTACACACGTCTTGAGTATTGTATCACATTTAACAAACCAAACATTGACATAGAGTTAAAGAAGAACCAAACCGGTCCGTCCATCAACACCGGTATATATGGTTTACCGGTGTACGACCCAGTGTGTGTGTGTGTGTGTGTGTGTGTGTGTGTGTGTGTGTGTGTGTGTGTGTGTGTGTGTGTGTGTGTGTGTGTGTGTGTGTGTGTGTGTGCGAGAGAAACTGAGGATGAATGGTATTGGGCTGAATGTACAGAACACTGGCAAAACACGACCAATAAGAATTCAGCATACAAAACACGTACAATAAGAATTCCGCATACAAAACACGACCAATAAGAATTCAGTCATACAAAACACGACCAATAAGAATTCCGTCATACTAAACACGACCAATAAGAATTCAGTCATACAAAACAAGACCAATAAGAATTCAGTCATACAAAACAAGACCAATAAGAATTCAGTCATACAAAACATGACCAATAAGAATTCCGTCATACAAAACATGACCAATAAGAATTCAGTCATACAAAACATGACCAATAAGAATTCCGTCATACAAAACATGACCAATAAGAATTCAGTCATACAAAACATGACCAATAAGAATTCAGTCATACAAAACATGACCAATAAGAATTCAGTCATACAAAACATGACCAATAAGAATTCAGTCATACAAAACACGACCAATAACAATTCAGTCACACAAAACACGACCAATAAGAATTCAGTCATACAAAACATAACCAATAAGAAGTTTTGTGTCGTGCCTGGCGGGTTGAAATATGATTGTCGTGTGTTTGTTTGATGGGGTGCCGTTCTCAGATAATAGCATGGTTTGCTTTCGCCGTAAAGCCTTTTTAAAAATCTGACACGGTGGCTGGATTGACAAGAATTTAAGCTTTATTTTGGTGTATTGCACTTGTGATTGTATGAAAGTTAAATATTTAAAATAATTTAATTTGAATGTGGCGCTCTGCCAGTTCTGGTGTGGTGTGGTGGTGTGGTGGTGTGGTGTGGTGTGGTGGTGTGGTGGTGTGGTGGTGTGGTGTGGTGTGGTGTGGTGGTGTGGTGTGGTGGTGTGGTGTGGTGTGGTGGTGTGGTGGTGCTGTGGTGTTGTGGGTGGTACAGCACTGATATCAGCTGATGTGGTGGTGTTGTGTGGTTTGGTGGTGGTGTGTGGTGTGGTGTTGTGTGGTGGTGTGGTGGTGGTGTGGTGTTGTGTGGTGTGGTGGTGTGGTGGGTGTGGTGGTGTGGTGGTGTGGTGTTGTGTGGTGGTGTGGTGGTGTGGTGTTGTGTGTGGTGGTGTGGTGGTGTGTGGTGTGGAGGTGTGGTGTGGTATGGTGTGGTGGTGTGGTGTGGTGGTGTTGTGTGGTGGTGTGGTATGGTGTGGCGGTGTGGTGTGGTGGTGTGGTGTGGTGTTGTGTTGTGGTGTGGGGTGGTGTGGTGGTGTGGTGTGGTGTGGTGTGGTGTTGTGTTGTGGTGTGGTGTTGTGGTGTGGGGTGGTGTGGGGTGGTGGTGTGGTGTGGTGTGGTGGTGTGGTGGTGTGGTGGTGTGGTGTGGTGTGGTGTTGTGTGGTGTGGAGGTGTGGTGGTGTGGTGGTGTGGAGGTGTGGAGGTGTGGAGGTGTGGTGGTGTGGTGTGGTGGTGTGGATGTGTGGAGGTGTGGAGGTGTGGAGGTGTGGATGTGTGGAGGTGTGGAGGTGTGGTGGTGGTGTGGGGTGGTGTGGTGGTGTGGTGTGGTGTGGTGTTGTGTGGTGGTGTGGTGGTGTGGGGTGGTGTGGTGGTGTGGTGTGGTGGTGTGGTGTGGTGTTGTGTTGTGGTGGTGGGGTGGTGTGGGGTGGTGTGGTGTGGTGTGGTGGGGTGGTGTTGTGTTGTGGTGTGGTGTGGTGGGGTGGTGTGGGGTGGTGTGGTGTGGTGTGGTCGTGTGGTGTGGTGATGTGGTGTGGTGGTGTGGTGATGTGGTGTGGTGTGGTGTGGTGTGGTGTGACGACAGTAGTTTGGACAGGTATCTCTGCTCAGTCGTGTTGTGTTGTGTGGTGAGGCGGTGTTGCCTCAACCGATACGCCTCCGATCTCTCCTTCCCCTTTGTCAGCGAGGGAATGGAGGGGAATAGCAAACAGGCAGAGGAGAGGCAGATTGAGTCCAACATGGCGCCCTATTCCATCACGAGGCTCTGATCAAAAGTTGTGTACTATACAGGGAATAGTGTATAGGGTGCCATTTCAGAAAAAAAATAGCGTTTTATTTGACAGTATTCAACAACAGTGTCTCTCTGTGGTGCTGCTGCAGGGAGCAGCCAATCACCTACATGTTGTCATGGCCACCACTGGCACATGTGAGTCACTGCACCCAGTCAGGGACAACACAGAACACCCTGTTGCCACGGGGACAGCCAATAGGGCGAAATCGATGACGTGTCAAGGTGAGGGTGAATCATCAGAATATTGATCAGGTGATAATTCCGATAAACTGAAACCAGATAATGATGTTTCCTTACCCAGAACCACCTGGGCCATAACTATGGACCTCTGGACTTGTACAGGTAGGGCTTTCATCCCAAATGAAACCCTTTTCCCTATATATTGCGCTAACTTTGACAAGGGCCCTATTGAAAGTAGTCCACTATATAGGGAATAAGGTGCTATTTGGAACGAAGACAGGGAGTTCCTCTTAATCAGATCATTAACATACACTGAGTAAACAAAACATTAAGAACACCTTCCTAATACTGAGTTGCATTCCCCCCACCTCCCTCCTTTTGCCCTCAGAACAGCCTCAATTCGTTGGGGGCATGGACTCTACAAGGTGTTGAAAGCTTTCCACAGGGGGATGCTGGTCTGTCTCCTCCCGTTCATCTACACTGATTGAAGTGACATCAACAAGGGGATCATAGCTTTCACCTGGATTCACCTGGTCAGTCTATGTCATGGAGAGAGCAGGTGTTCCTAATGTTCTGTTCACTCAGTGTCCATCTAGCTGGTTTTTCTATGCATAGGCAGAACCCAAACGGTAGCTGGGGGTAAGCTAAAGGGGGGAGGGGTGTGTCTCTCTGTTAACAACAGCTGGTTCTTTAATATTAAGGAAGTCTTGAGTTTCTGCTCACCCGAGGTAGAGTACCTCATGATAAGCTGTAGATCACACTATTTTACAGACAGAGAGTTTTCATCTATATTTTAATGGTAGCTGTCTATTTACCACCACTAACTGATGCAGTGTAATTAGATTAGTAATATCAACTTTGTCTGAACGCAAAGTCACATTGCTGATCGATTGAATTAACTGATTGATTGAATTAAAGCGTCCCAAATGAGCTGTTGTCATTATGATTCTACACACACGCACGTGCGCTCTTACACACAAACACACGTGTTGTTTTTTCTATCCTTGTAGGGACTAAATATGGATTTAATTTAAAAATCGTACTTTCCCTAATACCTAACCATAACTCTAACTTTAACTCCTAACCCAACCCCATAACCAAGGCCCTAAACCAACCCCGTAACCAAAGCCCTAAACCTTAAGATTAAAACAGCCTTTGTCCTCATGGGGATGGAAATGTCCCCACGAGAGAGACTTTTACTTGTTGTCCTCTTGTGAGGAAATTAATAAAACATGCAAAAATCTCCCTCATACACAAGGATAGAAGAACCAGCACACACACACACACACGCGCACACACGTGCACACACATGCACACACGCACATGCACACACCACACACCAGTGTTTCTATACTGTATAGGGCATTTAAATGAACTCCGAAGACATTAGGAAGTAATTATTTAGATATTTTTAAATTGAAAAGACAAGACAAGTAAAACTTCAATTAAAAGCCTCAAATAGCCGCCTGTCCCTTTCAATAACGGCACACGTTTCAGCAAGTAAACGCCCGCTTCAAAATAAACGCAGTGTCTAAATTAATTGAGGTTACCGTGAGGACCATTCATTAATTACAAGATTTCATGTTTGATTTGTTACATTAAATAATGCAGTAATCCGTAAAAAAAAATGTATGTCAATCGTCCGTTTTAATCGCCAGTAAGAAACTACTTGAACAGCTGAGAACTGCTAGATAAAAAAAAAAAAAAAAAAATGTCATCAACTTTGGGAGTAAAGAACCCAAGAAATCGTCTGATCGCCCTCTAGTGGATTATTTTGAATGGAACGGTCATCGTTACCATTAGTGGTATTCGAGAGAGACTCTTTTGAATGGGAACGACCATCGTCTTCCATTAACCACTATTGGTAATAATGATAATTGTCTCGAGCCTCTCTCCTTCCTGCCCATTGATTATCTGACACCGCAATCCTTTCCTCTTCCTGCCTAAATGAGAGTGGCTGCATTCAGAATGGGCTGAGAGAGAGACACAGAGAGAGAGAGAGACAGACAGAAAGAGAGACAGAGAGAGACAGACAGACAGACAGACAGACAGACAGACAGACAGACAGACAGACAGACAGACAGACAGACAGACAGACAGACAGACAGACAGAGAGAGAGAGAGAGAGAGAGAGAGAGAGAGAGAGAGAGAGAGAGAGAGAGAGAGAGAGAGAGAGAGAGAGAGACAGACAGAGAGAGAGAGAGAGACAGACAGACAGAGAGAGAGAGAGAGACAGACAGAGAGAGACAAAGAGAGACAGACAAAGAGAGACAGACAAAGAGAGACAGACAAAGAGAGACAGACAGACAGAGAGAGAGAGACAGAGACAGGGGGGTGGAGGAGAGGAAAAAGGAGAGAGAGCAGCAGTCACCCTGCAGGAAGGCGATTGCCCAGAGGGCAGTGCAGCAGCCAGTTGGTTCACAGTAGATACGAGCAGCAATTTGATCTACAATGAGAATCTATAATCTCACCCTTCACTACCTCCATCCATCATCCACCCTTTCTCACCTCCACACCCTCCCTCCCTCCCTCCCTCCCTCCCTCCCTCCCCTCCCTACCTCCCTCCCTCCCTCCCTACCTCCCTACCTACCTCCCTCCCTCATGTCCCTGATTGAGTCTGTAGTACCAACATGCTTCAAGCAGACCTTATACCACCCACCACTGCGACTTGTATGCTCTAGTCGGCTGGCCCTCACTACATATTCGTCGCCAGACCCACTGGCTCCAGGTCATCTACAAGTCCATGCTAGGTAAAGCTCCGCCTTATCTCAGTTCACTGGTCACGATGGCAACACCCATCCATAGCACGCGCTCCAGCAGGTGTATCTCACTGATCATCCCTAAAGCCAACACCTCATTTGGTCGCCTTTCGTTCCCCTTTCGAACTGCAAAAATCGCTGAAGTTGGAGACTTTTATTTCCTCACCAACTTCAAACATCAGCTATCTGAGCAGCTAACCGATCGCTGCAGCTGTACATAGTCTATTGGTAAATAGCCCACCCATTTTCACCTACCTCATTCCCATACTGTTTTTATACTGTTTTTTTTTTTACTTTTCTGCTCTTTTGCACACCAATATCTCTACCTGTACATGACCATCTGATCATTTATCACTCCAGTGTTAATCTGCAAAATTGTATTATTCGCCTACCTCCTCATGCCTTTTGCACACATTGTATATAGACTGCCCATTTTTTTCTACTGTGTTATTGACTTGTTAATTGTTTACTCCATGTGTAACTCTGTGTTGTCTGTTCACACTGCTATGCTTTATTTTGGCCAGGTCACAGTTGCAAATGAGAACTTGTTCTCAACTAGCTTACCTGGTTAAATAAAGGTGAAATAAAAATAAAAAAAATAAAATAAAAGACCACCATAGTCCCTGTGCCCAAGAACACAAAGGCAACCTGCCTAAATGACTACAGACCCATCCATAGCTGGTAATGGCTGGTAATGGCTCACATCAACACCATTATCCCAGAAACACTGGAGCTCCCTAGGGGTGCGTGCTCAGTCCCCTCCTGTACTCACTGTTCACCCAAGACTGCTTGGCCAGGCACGACTCCAACACCATCATTAAGTTTGTAGATGACACAACACTGGTATGTCTGATCACCGACGACGACGAGGCAGCCTATAGGGAGGAGGTCAGAGACCTTATTCTGGTGCCAGGACAACAACCTCTCCTCAATGTAACCAAGACTAAGGAGATGATTGTGGACTACAGGAAAAGGAGGCCCGAGCATGCCCCCATTCTCATCGACGGGGCTGTAGTGGAGCAGGTTGAGAGCTTCAAGTTCCTTGGTGTCCACATCACCAACAAACTAGAATGGTCCAAACACACCAAGAAAGTCGTGAAGAGGGCATGACAAAACCTATTCCCTAAAAACTAAAAAGATTTGGCATGGGTCCTGTGATCCTCAAAAGGTTCTACAGCTGCAACATTGAGAGCATCCAGACCGGTTGCATCACTGCCTGGTATGACAAGTGCTCGGCCTCCGACCGCAAGGCACTTCAGAGGGCAGTGCGTACGGCCCAGTACATCACTGGGGCTAAGCTGCCTGCCATCCAGGACCTCTATACCAGGCGGTGTCAGAGGAAGGCCCTAAAGGACAAAAGGCTTCTCAACAGTTTTACCCCCAAGCCATAAGACTCCTGAACAGGTAATCAAATGGCTACCCGGACTATTTGCATTGTGTCCCTCCCCAACCTCTCTTTTACGCTGCTGTTACTCTCTGTTTATCATATATGCATAGTCACTTTAACTATACATTCATGGTCTACACCTGTTCTATTCGATGCACGTGACAAATAAACTTTGATTTGATTTGATGGGGTGCAAAGAAATGAACTAAATAGTGTGTGATAATGACATACAGGTGTGTGAACAGGTGATCAGAATTCAGGTGATTGGGATCTGGAGAGTGAGCTGCGTTCAGGGATCTACGTGTTTGAGAGTGAGCTGCGTTCAGGGGATCTACGTGTTGGAGAGTGAGCTGCGTTCAGGGATCTACGTGTTGGAGAGTGAGCTGCGTTCAGGGGATCTACGTGTTTGAGAGTGAGCTGCGTTCAGGGGATCTACGTGTTTGAGAGTGAGCTGCGTTCAGGGGATCTACGTGTTTGAGAGTGAGCTGTGTTCAGGGATCTACGTTTTGAGAGTGAGCTGTGTTCAGGGGATCTACGTGTTTGAGAGTGAGCTGTGTTCAGGGGATCTACGTGTTTGAGAGTGAGCTGTGTTCAGGGGGTCTACGTGTTTGAGAGTGAGCTGTGTTCAGGGGATCTACGTGTTTGAGAGTGAGCTGTGTTCAGGGGATCTACGTGTTTGAGAGTGAGCTGTGTTCAGGGATCTACGTGTTTGAGAGTGAGCTGCGTTCAGGGATCTACGTGTTTGAGAGTGAGCTGTGTTCAGGGGATGTACGTGTTTGAGAGTGAGCTGTGTTCAGGGATCTACGTGTTTGAGAGTGAGCTGTGTTCAGGGGATCTACGTGTTTGAGAGTGAGCTGCGTTCAAAGGATCGTATACTTCTGTCGTGTCTTTGGCTATGCCGGATTAAGTGATATGACATGCTATTCTCTAAAATAATTTATCCGTAATTAATATTACCTGATTGAGCAAATCATGTAAATGTAATTAACATGAGAGTCGGGGCACCACGAAATTATATTTATAGAGCTGTTATCTTCCGAATAAACTCTTAAAGACCTAGTCATATTTGACATCAATTGCAGTCAATATTAATCGTCATCTGAATTCAGTCTCATCTGAAAGTTGTAAATTCTTGGTTATCTGCACGAAAACCTGGCTAACGAGTTGGGAGAAGCTGTGCTATCGTAAATGCAGTATCTTATGCATTCTAAATACCGCCCATTTGGAAAAGGAAAATGCAATAAATATTTACTCTGAGCTGCGCTTCGGTATGTTGGTAGTAGATGGAAGGCCGTGTTGCCAAACCGAGTCCTTTGAAGAATTTCTCTGCTTGTCAATTGGATACGTTGTAGTAATGTCGTTGTGTGATAGACGGGATACTCTGTCTGTTCCTTCCTAACCCTCGTTTGCAGCTGCTGTTGCTAACTCAACGGCTAGAAGGTATCACTTCTGTAGTGAATAAGTTCAAAGTTCATACCATTCGCAACCAAAGCTCACGCTGATGTTGGCTTCGTTCTGTAGTTATTATCTGAACCATTCTGACATCGGACCGTCGTCCTCACGTCCTCGGAACAGGAGGTTATATTGTCTTCAAGGCTTTATATAGGAAGTGAGAGGAGGTTGTGTTTGAAAAGTTTTATAGCCCATGTCCCTTCACAGGGGCGGGCCACTGATTGAGCAAAGCCCTATCTTATGAAAACCCAAATCTCACATTTTAGAAGCTAAAATCACATTTCATCCAATCACGAATAATTTCATATTCAAACATTTAAATTGAACAACAATTCCATGTGAATCCGATAACTCTAATGTGTAGACTTTCCACTGTAGAGTTTATGTCATCTTATCATTGATGAAAATATCTCAGATGACAACCGAACTGACATCATATTCATTAAGTACCACAGCATATGTTCAATTGGTCAGATTACCAGAATATAGTTCATTTCCCCCACCTTCTGATGTTCCCAGAATCTCTATGTTAACCAAGGGTTTTTCAAATGTCACATCAGTAGGGTAGAGAGAGGAAAAGGGGGAAGAGGTATTTGAGTGTGGAAACACTCAACAACAACAAAGAAGCAGTCAGAGCAGTGAGAGAGCAGTAGAGACATCTCAGATTAGATACATAGTAACAGTCAGAGCAGTGAGAGGGCAGCAGAGACATCTCAGATTAGATACATAGTAACAGTCAGAGCAGTGACATCTCAGATTAGATACATAGTAACAGTCAGAGACATCTCAGATTAGATACATAGTAACAGTCAGAGACATCTCAGATTAGATACATAGTAACAGTCAGAGACATCTCAGATTAGATACATAGTAACAGTCAGAGACATCTCAGATTAGATACATAGTAACAGTCAGAGACATCTCAGATTAGATACATAGTAACAGTCAGAGACATCTCAGATTAGATACATAGTAACAGTCAGAGCAGTGAGAGGACAGCAGAGACATCTCAGATTAGATACATAGTAACAGTAAGAGACATCTCAGATTAGATACATAGTAACAGTCAGAGACATCTCAGTTAGATACATAGTAACAGTCAGATTAGTGAGAGGACAGCAGAGACATCTCAGATTAGATACATAGTAACAGTCAGAGACATCTCAGATTAGATACATAGTAACAGTCAGAGACATCTCAGATTAGATACATAGTAACAGTCAGAGCAGTGACATCTCAGATTAGATACATAGTAACAGTCAGAGCAGTGAGAGGACAGCAGAGACATCTCAGATTAGATACATAGTAACAGTCAGAGCAGTGAGAGGACAGTAGAGACATCTCAGATTAGATACATAGTAACAGTCAGAGCAGTGAGAGGACAGCAGAGACATCTCAGATTAGATACATAGTAACAGTCAGAGCAGTGAGAGGGCAGCAGAGACATCTCAGATTAGATACATAGTAACAGTCAGAGACATCTCAGATTAGATACATAGTAACAGTCAGAGCAGTGAGAGGGCAGCAGAGACATCTCAGATTAGATACATAGTAACAGTCAGAGCAGTGAGAGGGCAGCAGAGACATCTCAGATTAGATACATAGTAACAGTCAGAGCAGTGAGAGGACAGTAGAGACATCTCAGATTAGATACATAGTAACAGTCAGAGACATCTCAGTGAGTAGGACAGTCAGAGACATCTCAGATTAGATACATAGTAACAGTCAGAGCAGTGAGAGGACAGTAGAGACATCTCAGATTAGATACATAGTAACAGTCAGAGACATCTCAGATTAGATACATAGTAACAGTCAGAGCAGTGAGAGGACAGCAGAGACATCTCAGATTAGATACATAGTAACAGTCAGAGCAGTGAGAGGACAGTAGAGACATCTCAGATTAGATACATCTCTTTAGTAACACTTCTCCACAGACATCTCACCGATTAGATACATAGTAACAGTCAGTGCATGTGAGAGGTGTGTGTGCAGTGTGAGTGTGTCTCAGATTAGATACATAGTAACAGTCAGAGCAGTGAGAGGGCAGTAGAGACATCTCAGATTAGATACATAGTAACAGTCAGAGCAGTGAGAGGGCAGTAGAGACATCTCAGATTAGATACATAGTAACAGTCAGAGCAGTGAGAGGGCAGTAGAGACATCTCAGATTATGGCTGCTATCTCTTTAGAAACACTTCTCCACCAGACACCACCGTGTGA